>NW_017308983.1:58605-110656 GCF_000935625.1 Nanorana parkeri
GAACAGCCTTACTGCAACCTCTGCCTTATTAGCAATCCTCAGTTTTGAGGTGATGGACTTTTTTCTCTCTACTGGGAGCAGTTTATGAAAATAGAATTTTGACACGGCTGTAAAATCTTTTTCCTTTAGTACCGTACATCCCCTCTGTATCTGTTTTCCTCTAATTGCTTGTTGAAAAACTGAGGCTTTCAGGGAGAGGGAGCGGTTACAGGGGGGCAGTTCTACGGCTCTGTTTTTTCCAGTGTTCAATCACTTGAAGATATCTGCATAAAATGCTTTCTTTTTCCAGTGTTCAATCACTTGAAGGTATCTGCATAAAACCCTGTTGTCCATCAATCAGCCTTGTGTTTTAAGAAAATTATTTCTTACTTTCTGTTTAATAGGATGATATCTTTGAGGTAATTTTACATAACTGACTAATATAAGAATTCTAATATCACACACATTGGAAGCAAAAACATAATTCTGACAATATAACTAATATAACCAAGGCTATAAAGCATGAAATTAGGATTAGTGTAATGGAAATTATATGCTCTCTCTCAGATTGCTTGCAACACACACCGATCAGCTATAACTTTATGACCACCTGCCTGTTAGTGACTAGGCCCCCCTTTTGCTTCCAAAACACCAGCTGCCCTGACCCATCGAGGCATGGACTCCACTAGACCTCTAAAGGTATGCTGTGGTATCTGGCACCAAGCCTTCAGTAGCTTATCCTGTAGGTTTCGAGTTGCAGACCCCATGGATCAGACTTGTTTTACCAGCACATCCCACATAAGCTGAATTGGATTGAGGTCTGGAGAATGTGGAGGCCAAGTCAATACCACAAACTCATTGTTGTGTTCCTCAAACCAATCTTCAACTATTTTTGCAGTGTGGCAGGGTGCATTATCCTGCTGAAAGAAACCACTGCCATCAGGGAAAATTGCTTCGATGAATGGGGTGTACTTGGTCAGCAACAATGTTTAGGTAGGTGATACGTGTTAAAGTACATCCACAAGAATGGCAGAACCCAATGTTTCCCAGCAGAACATTGTCCAAAAGCATCACACCGGCTTGCCTTCTTCCCTTAGTTCATCCTAGTGCCAACTCTTACCCAGGTAAGAGACACACATGCACCCAGGCCGGCCAAAAGCTGTAAAACAAAATGTGATTTATCAGACCAGGCCTCCTTCTCCATTGCCCTGTGGTCCAGTTCTGATGTTCACGTGCCTATTGTAGGCACTTTTGGCAGTGGATGGGGGTTAGCATTCACACCCTGACTTGTCTGCAGCTATGCAGCCGCAAACGCAACAAACTGTGTGTTTAGACACCTTTCTATAGGAACCAGCATTAACTTTTTCAGCAATTTGAGCTGCCCCCATGCCCCTGTCACTGGTTCACCAGTCTTCTTTCCTTGGACTACTTTTGGTAGGTCCTGACCACTGCAGACCGGTAACATCCCACAAGAGCTGCACTTTTGGAGTTGTTCTGACCCAGTAATCTAGCCATCACAATTTGGCCCTTGTCATAGTTGCTCAAATCCTTATGCTTGCCCATTTTTTCTGCTTCCAACACATCAATTTCAATGGCAAAATGTTCACTTGCTGCCCAATATATCCTACCCACTTCCAGATGCTATTGAAAAGAGATAATCAATGTTATTCATTTCACCTGCAAGTGGTCAAAATGTTATGGCTGATCGGAGTATGTAAAGGTGCCCATACACCTTACGACCATCGCAAGACTTTTGTCTTGCGATGGTCGTATGCTCATTAAAAGCCTGTACGATCTGCCCACCTTGGACGGGCAGATCGTACTTGCGATCATCGGAAGCCCGCCCCGCTGAGGGGCGGGCTTCTGATGACGGCAATGCAGAACGGGCAGTGTGCGGGTGCGCACACCGGCCCGTTCCGCAGCTATCGGGCTAGCAGGCTAGAAACCCGCCGAGAATCGTACGATTCTCGGCTGGTTTTCAAGCATGTTGGCTCGACAAAAGACGTGCGACCGTACAGTAGAAACGGTCGCACATCTTAGTTCACACTGCTCGATTCTCATACGATCGCGGGATTTCACCCGATTCTCGTACGAGAATCGAGCAGTGTATGGGCACCTTTAGAGTGTAAGGCATTTAGTTTTACTTTGCCATATTTAGTGTTTGTTCAAGTGGACTAAAAAGAGAGCTATTGTTATCTAAAAAAAAAACATACAGTCATCAACAACTTTCCACCCACTATTTTAAAAAGGCATTGTTCCAGTGCCATTTTAAAATGGTGGCAGGAATAAATTAATTTTGCAGGTCCCAGCAGGAGTGAGGGATGGAACTGTCGGCTATCTGTGACAGCTGACATCTAACGCTAAGCCCAAGAGTTGAAAAAATTTGCTCCTTGGCTAGTAATGCTTTCACAGATTACTCCATAGGCCCACACTGTGAAATCAAAAGTAAACACAACACTCCCATGATGTGTTTACATTGGGATTGTGGCCAAGTTGTGAGTGACATCACATGGTAATGAATGGCTGCGCATATACATGTGTATTGCATACTCTTTCTGTGTTAGGGGAATAAACCTGTATGCTATACCTGTGTTTACAAACACAGGCTTTCTGCATGCAGGGAATATGCCCATATGCTATACAAATGTTTACCTGAGTACTAGAGTATACCCACATACAGAACACCTGAATTTTATATTGTACAGACAAAAATGTCCATGTGCATGAAACCAAATACTAAATATTCTCTCCCCAGATTAATCTCCAAATTACAACAATACAGTTGGATGATCTGGATGGCATTTGCATCAAGCATCAACTGCTCACCTAAATGGACATGAAGGCAATTTGAATCTTTAGCAACTGCATACTGTGAGAAAATCGCCTTCATGGTAATTTGTGCCCTCACCAGCCAAGCTACCTTAAATCTTTGCTAACAATTTCATGCAAACTGTTTTCTTCCCTTCTGCATGGGACACAATGTAGCATCAAAAGGGGAATAAAGCTCTCCTAAAGTAAAATGCATAAGCCCTGCAAGGAGTTTGTATATTCTACCTGTGGTTGCTTGGGTTTCCAAAGACATGCTGGAAGGTTAATTTACTCCTGTCTTAATTGGCCTTGTGTGCATGTGAGTTAGTGACTGTAAACTCCTTGAGAGCAGGAAGTGATGTGAATGTGCAACTATATAAAGAGCTGCGTAAATCGTCGGTGCAATATAAATACCTGTAATAAATAAATACATTTTGAGCTTTCTCTTCCACTGTTACATGAAAGTCACACTAATGTGAAATCCTTTTATTAAGCAAACTTTATTGATTATATTTTGGGGTAAATGTATGGGGGTGCACAAATTTTGCATTGTGAGAAATTACAGAAACATTTCATTATTTCTATTTGTGTTTACTATTTATTTGCAATAAAAATACATCCAAATCTTATCCAATACATCAAATAAGTATCCAAATTTTCTACAAAATTAAAGCTCTATCTGTCCCCCCAAAAAGGTGTTTAATATGTTATGAGGAACTAAAGTCCCTGATGCTCACGTCTGTTACATCCTTCACTGGCACTAACATCTTCTCCTCAGTTTTTCCCAGGTACTGGCTTTTGACAGTCTTGATTGGCCGGTGGGGGGCAGATGTCACTCTTGTGCATAAATATGGGAGTCATTTATTCTGGCACCATCCCTGTGTGCCAAGAATGTACACTGCGCTGTGCATGCACAGTGTGCATTCTTTTTATGTGTCTGAAGTCAAAAAATAAACATGTAATTTTCAGTATGGTATCAAAGTACTATCTGTCCCCAAAAGTCAATGTCAATGCATTTTATATCTCTTACTTTGTGCACATCTGTTTTGCTGCTTGAAGTATCTGGCTGTTGGCTTTATTAAATATAAAATGCTTTTGTCCTCCTTTATTTTGTTGTCTGGCATTCATTATGAAAACCTAAGAAATCCATGCTATTTTTAGAGCAGATTGGGACAAACATCAAAATAAAAAATAAAAAAACAGCAGCGGCATGCAACAACTGTACAACAGTATTATTTGTTAAGTTTGTACTTCTTACTTTTCACTCGAGGCTGTGTTCAATATAAAGTACATTAAATTATTGAGATCCTCAAAGGAGTTTGTTGTATATTGCACTGTTGTGAGTTGCTACAGCCTGCTGGGTAAGATTTTATTTAATAGTCTCCTGACCGTTTCAAATATACAATACACTAGGTTGAACAACATTAACATTTTTGATGGCAGTGTAAGTTTTGACAAATGGTTGGCAGAGATCTGAAATGCATCAGCAAGGTTCTACAGTACCACAGATAACACAATAGGTGCAGCTTTAGTATGGCATATTTTTTTACATTTTGCCCACACTTGTGCTGACTAGTGTTTCTCCGTTACAACTGTCTCAAACACAGGCTAAGGAGCTTAAGATGGAAAAGCTGCTGGTCATTAATGATGGGCTGAAAACCCCCTTTTCGGTTGAAAATTAGAACATAGAAAAAGTTTGAATTCGAACTCAAACTCAATGCAGTCTATAGGGCTAGAACTTTGAAAATCAATTGTCCCCATTTTGAAGGCTTATATGCAAGTTATTGGCCATAAAAAGGGTATGGGCATTTGGGTACTGCCCTGGGGGACATGTATCAATGAAAAAAAACTTTAAAAAATAAAATTTTTAAAGATTTTAACATCACTTAAAGTGAAACAATAAAAATGAAAGTGGGGTCCCCTTAAACTGCCTGTAAAGTGGCACATATGTACAATGTATAGAACCTGCTGCAGCAAAAATTACATTTATAAAGAAAAAAATGAGTCGCCCTTGGAAAAGCACCTTCTCCATGTGCCGATGGGGACAAGGGCCTCATCCCCACAAGCCCTGTGGCCTTGTTTGTCGGGGTGTGGGCAGGGGTGTATTCACATCAGGGTACCCATATGCGGCACACCCCTTGTGAATGAGTAAGGGGTAACCCTACCCATTCACTAAAGGGTTAAATGAAAGTTTCAGAAAAGAGGCCAGGCTTTTGTAAAAATCATTTAATTGAAAAAAAGTCTTTTTTTTTAAACCTCAAAAAAAGGATCCACCAAAGTAATCGAAGGTCAGTCACGACGTCCAAAGTTGTCCACGACAATGACGATTTGACAATATAAAAAATAAAACAATTAACGATAAATAGAAATATTTTTTTTTAAACGGCGCCTGCCAACCCATCCACTCGTGATGAACTCCCGCCGCACAATGGAAGATCCCGGCAAAATATAAACAATTGGGCGGAGCTAGTGGTGACAGCTAGATAGCCCCGCCCAACTGTTTACAGTTGTGCAGCATCTGCCAGGTGACCCATGATTGGGCAAAGTCATCATGATGTTGCCCAATCATGGCTCTTACAGAGTACTGTGAGGTCTGATTGGCTAAAGTCTTGCACCTTACCTGTGGTCAGGTGTAAGGCTTTGGCCAATCAGGGCTCACAAGGCGCTGCGGGGTGCACAGTGCCTTGTGGGGTGCTCAGCCGGCGAATAGACAGCCAAATACTCCTACAGTTTGTGTGTTCACCAAACACACGAGCTGCCATTGTTCAAGTCGAACTCTTGCTCGACTCAAACATCAAGCCCATCCATTCTGGTAATTTCAGAGGGTTCTTGAAAAGTGTTACCTTAACAGGTAGTCCATGTTATCTAGGCAGTTCTTAGTATGGCGGGGCATATTTCTGATGCTCTTCTATGAATACAAGGCTCTGGAAGGTAAACAGGTGAGCAGTAGCAGGAGGAGGAGGGCTATCAACAGAACCTCTTACCTTCCCCCAAGTGGCAAGCTCACAAACTAGTGAAGAATATGAAGATGACAGCTAGCCTACAGCTTACATTTTTAAAAACAAGTTGGCACTGGCAGTGATTTATATTTATATAGTGACAGATTCCCTTTAAGAGGTGCACAGGTCTTTCACAAAAACCTCCAATGTCAAGCTACACTTCTATATTTGGAATGTGCTATCACTATACCAAGCGGATAAACCTGTTCTAGTATTTGTCAAAGATTTATTCATCGCCTTTCATTGACCCAGGAAATATATATTTATATCAACACATCTATATTGATAACAATCTAGCTCAACATTGATAAACTTTTGTTACATTCATTGATTTCCTGTTGTAGCAGAAATGAGAAAAGCCAAAAACCTTCTTCATGAGGGTCCTTAGGTCAAACCATTACTAGTATACAATGAGCACAATAAGAAGCTATAATAAAGGTATGTAAGATAAGGTTCTTGTATAGTTCACAGAGTTACAGACAGAAGAATGCAGATTGAAATGATGTTATATTTCTTATGATGAAGGTGTGCAAATAACAAAAAATCAAGAGTGAAGCAGGAAATTTAGTCTTTTTGCCTAAAGATTAGATAACAGTTCTCTCAATGGAAATGCTTTTTATAATAGCATTGGAGGTTCAAATAAGTCAAATGAGATTTTAAAATTACAGTCACATGGCCAAGTTAGAGAATTGTATCCTTGTGTTAAAATATTGTCAATCGAACCTTTTTTCTGTATTGTCTGTGGAGGTCAGATAATTCATTAGCTACAATATGCTAGTAAAATACATTTTAATTGCATCATTCATTTTTTATAAATGAAACTTATAATTAGAATATAATACAAATTATATCAGTCAATAAAATATATACAAATTATAGGTCACTACAGAAAATGTAGCAATAAGCAGCTTATTTTGAAAAGGAACTTTGCTGTTTTGAGTAGACATGTAAGCTGGCAAAACATTTGTTTCGGTTAGTTTCGTTTCAGATTATTCGCTATTTCGTTTTTCAGGATTCAGGTGTCAAAGTCAATTTGTTTTGGTATTCAGATTAGTTTGAATCCAAAATTTTCGTCAATTTCAGATGAGTTAAACAATATTTACCAAATTTCTTTTTTGGAATGTGTCTTAACTCATTTGGAAGAGTTTAGAGAGGGCTCCTTGGTATTGGGAGGGGATTTTAATCTAATTTTAGATCCTAATTTGGACTCTTCTGTTTCTACTTCCCATCTAACGTTTGCAGCAATAAAGCGTATTAAAAAGTGTCTCTTTTCCTATCAACTGGTTTCCATCACCCTACAACTAGAGATGATATTTTTTTCTCTCATTTACACCAACAATATACCAGGATAGATTATTTTTTTTTGGTTCATTATAGCCAACTTCCCAGAGTTGCTTAGACGGATATTGGAAATATTACTTTTTCAGATTATGCTCCGATTTTTATTTATTTTGCCTTAGATGAACCTGCGCCTGGTCCATGGCAATGGAAACTTGATGAGTCCCTTATCCAATACCCATAAATATCCAGTCTGATTGAGCAAGATATTAATTTTATTTGAAAGAAAATGTGTCCACAGAACCTAACCCATACATAGCGTGGGAAGCACATAAGGCTGTAATTCGGGGTTCCCTTATTGCACATGGAGCCAGACTTAAGAAACAGAGGCTCTTGGTGATTCAGGATATTTTGGAACGTATCCAAAAATGTGAGATACAACATAAAGCAACAGTTGATAGGAATATGGAGGCCCAATTGCGGAATTTGAGGGAACAGCCTCAATCTCTCTGCTTAGCAAAGGTTAAGGCTTCGATGGTGAAATGTAAACGTATATTCTATGAATATGGAAACCATTGTGGTAAATATTTGGCAAGAGCACTTCGTAAACAGTATACCAGAACTTATGTCCCTTCAATAACTTCAACCTCAGGAACTAAACTTACTGTACCTTCTGATATAGTTAAAGCATTCAGTGGATATTATAAGAGTCTTTACAATCTACGTAAGGGAAAATCCTCAATGAGCCCTGCTATTCATACCACTCGGATTAGAGAGTATCTGCGACATGCAAATCTTCCATCTTTAAGTCCACTGATCAGTGCTCACTTAGAATCCCCTATATCTGTTCAAGAATTGGAGACTGCAATACATTTACTCAAACAGGTAAGGCACCAGGCCCAGATGTTTTTACTCTTTTACACCATAGACGGTATTTATCTTTACTATCGTCTCCTTTCTTTCTGCTAAAAATTCTCTATGTGAAGGTTGTCCAATGCCCCCAGAATCAATAATGGCTTATATTACAGTTATTCCTAAAGAAGGAAAGGATCCCGCCCTATGCCCTAGGTATAGACCTATTTTCCTGTTGAACGTTGATATGAAACTTTTTGCCAAGATATTGTACATTCGCCATTTTGGAGATCTTATTCACTTAGATCAGGTAGGTTTTGTCCCTACAAGAGAAGCTAGGGACAACACTACCAGAGCGTTAGGCATTGTTCAATATGCTCTTATGAAAGATGTTCCATGTATCATTCTATCCACAGACAAAGAAAAGGCGTTTGACAGGGAAGACTGGGATTTTTTACATCTGACATTGGAGGCAATAGGAATGGAAATTGGTATGTGCACCTGGATACAAGCCTTATATTCTTGTCCCTTAGCTAAAGTGCGAGTTAATGTGATCTTATCAGCTGTTGCAGCGTCGGGGTGATACCATGTGGGTTAACAGACAGTGTGGCCTCTTGTTTGTTGCTAAAGACTGATGAAAATGTTTGCTTGTGAGTACATTTATCCCTTGTTTTATTCATCTTAATAAATGATTTTACACACGGAGGTGGCGCTCTGTTCCCTTTTGATTTCTATGTTCGTGGTGGAAGCCCCAGAGCCTTGGATGAGCAGCACCTCAAGTCTGTGTAAAAAACTGTGATTAACTGTTGAAAACTTTGAGTATGCAACAGCAAATGGATCGTTCAGCTGGCAACCATTAAAGCCAAGAGTTAAAGAAAACGTTTTACCTAAACCGGTTAGATTAAGCTATGCAATTTTGGAAGATCTTAACAATAGAGAGGTATGGCCTTACCTGAAACGCATTTATACTACTACGCAGTCCATTTGACTCGTATTTTGGATTGGTGCCTCCATAATACCGCTAATCTCTGGATTGAAATAGAACAATCATACTCTATGGGGGTGATTTACTAACCTAAACACACGCACGCACCAGGTGCGTGTGATTTTTACACAGCAAAGCGTATTTATCAACCAAAAAGTCTCTATAAGCATATTTCCACTAGTGCCATATATGGAAAAATCATGCACATGATGCATATATAATGCTGCTTCACAGTTTAGACAAAAATGGTTAGCTCATGCATTTACATTCCTGTATTCATCAACGCAAGCAACACAATGTAGAGCTAATTTACACAACATCACCTTGCAATTCAGGGCAGGGCTTTGCACAACACACCTGCTGGGTGTGTACACACTACAAAGGTGTTTAGATTCCACCCATAGATCATGCTGGGAGGGAACACACTACAGAGGTATATACATGTTCGTGGTGTGTTTTTAAGGTTAGTAAATCAACACCTCTAGCTCCGTTATCTGGTCTTCCATGGTGTTATGTTTTTGACTTATTTCCGAAGTAGATTAAAAATCATCCAACTATTATGCCTACTTTGGCAGTAGCAAAACAGTTTTTTTACAAGGAACATTGTCACCAGATCCGTCCCCTCTAATTCCTATCTTAGGGAACCCTGCTTTCTTATCGGGACTCTAGAAAGCTGGCAAGTTTAGAGCCCTTCATTTTTTGGAAGATTTGGAATGGCCTTCATAGGCCATTTTACAAACCGATTCTAGCTAAGCCCGTTTAAATTATTGTGTCCAGACAGGTTCAATGCGGCATGCCCTCTCATTGTGTTATAGGTTCTTGGTTAGGGAATAAAACTACATCCCCTCCGTGGTTTTTGACAAAGTGGGAGGAAGATTTCATATACAGTTATCCCCGGAAACGCATAAAAAATTATGTCTATCTTACCAATCCTCTATATGTAGGACCCCGCAGAAGCTACATGCTATGTTTCCACATTCTTCTGACTCTTGTTGGTAATGCGGGTACCCGGAAGCAGATATGCTGCATGTATTTTGGTCTTGTTCAGTATTACAGAAGTTTTGGAACCAGATTCAGGCGATGACCCAAAGATTCTCAGTCTCCAATTCCAGGAGACCCAGCCTTTTTTCTACTCCAACACAATTCTATTTCAATTAAAGCTTATAAACGCTCAGTTGTGAGGCATTTGGTTAATGCCACACGCGCCTGTATTCCAGCCTTGTGAAAGAGTCCTGAACCACCTAATATATGTCAATGGTTAGATCGCATTCAAGAAATTTACATTAAGGAAGACCTTATGAGCTCTATTAAAAACACCTCTGATAGTTTCCGGAAAAACTTGGTTTCATTGGAGGAAGTTTATAAACTCAGCTGAATATCTCAGTATACACTCAGGAGGGAAACGGGTTTGACGTCCATGATAAAACACAGAGTTCATCACAAAATATAGCCAAGTGGTTGACAAAACCCGGGATACAAGAAAGACTTAGGGGTCTATTCATGAAGCTGCCAAGGGCAGCCGAGTGAATGACCGGTCTGAAGTGAAGTGAGCCGAACACTGTTCGGCTATTCACTTCAGGCTGGTACGGCTAATTTCAGCCGTACATTGGCTGAAATCAGCCGTACATCAGCTTGCTTCGGGTCGGACGAACATGCTCAGCATGTTCAGCCGACCCAGAGTGCAGAAGGAGTTCGACTCAGCCGATCCAACATCTGTATCGGCTGAGCCAAACCCCCGGCAGGCTACTCACTGCTGTTCGGGCTATTCTTAAAGATCCCGAACAGCAGTGAGTGAATAGCCGAATGCCGCCGAGCGGCATTCGGCTCGGCTGTTCTGCTCAGTCCCTCAGAGGTACCGAGCAGAACAGAAAAAGAGTGAAAAAAGTAAAAAAGTAAATAGCAAACGATTGTGCGGAGCTAGCAATGACAGCTAGCTCCGCCCAATAGTTTCCTATTGTCCGGGGGCTCTGCTGCGGTAAAATAAAAAAATTTAGAAAAAATTCTGCCGGGCCTCCCGCTCCCGGCCGCCAAGGAGAGAAACAGGGCTGTGTCTTTTTTTTTCTTTATTCTGACACGCGATGACAAAGCGTTGGGACCAGACTACCTGCACCCCAAGATACTTAAGGAACTAAGCGAGATAACAAGACCATTATTCCTCATTTTTAAGGACTCTTAAATGACTGGTAGAGTTTCGAGTGACTGGCGGAGGGCTACGGTAGTTCCAATATTTAAAAAGGGGGCAAGATGCCAACCTGGGAATTACAGACCAGTTAGTCAGGTTGTGGAGGTTCTGATGAAAGGGGCGTGCCCCTGAAATGCGTAGACCTTTAGAACTCAAGGGGCAGAGGACGCTGATGTGCTGTACTCCTTCAGACTTCCGCTGCTAGAGATTTTATACTTCATCACCATTTGTATGCTTGTAACCACCAACTTTCCTGTAAGTACATTTTTATTTGCGTGTTGTACAAATAAATTACACTTTTACACTATGGAGGCGCTCTGTCTTGTCCCTCGTTTGTAAACTGTTAGAGGGAACGATTAAGGACTACTTGGTAGAATTTGTTCAGGATAATGGTATAGTTAATGACAATTTAGGATGGCTAAGCATGGATTTAGGAAAGACCGTTCCTGTCAGACTAACCTACAGACTTTTTACGAGGGGGTAAATAGAGATCTGAATGGAGGGAGGTATGTGGATGTGGTATATCTGGATTTCTCAAAGGCTTTTGATACGGTACCCCACAAACGTTTACTATACAAGCTGAGGTCTATGGGCATAGATGGAAGGGTGTGTACATGAATAGAAAACTGGCTAAAGGAACGGGTACAGAGAGTATTAATAAATGGTGCCCTCTCAGACTGGGCTAGTGTCATTAGGGGTGTGCCTCAGAGTTCTGTGCTGGGACCCATGCTTTTCAACCTGTTTATTAACGACATTGGGGGCGATATCTCAGTGTTTTCTGACGATACCAGAATTGGGAGGGTAATATAAACAGACCAAGATAGTATAACATTGCAGGAGGACCTGGATAAAATAGGGGAGTGGGCAACTATGTGGCAGATGAGGTTTAATGTCTAAATGCAAAGTTATGCACTTTGGGATTAAAAATAAGCAAATGGGCTATACAATTATGGGTATGCCGCTAGGGAAGTCGTAAATGGAGAAAGATTTGGGGGTCATTGTAGACCATACACTGAATAATAGATTACAGTGCCAGGTTGCTGTAAGCAAAGCTAGTAGAATCCTGTCCTGCATCAAGAAGGGCATGTTTTGCAGGGACAAGTCTATCATTTTGCCACTTTACACATCACTGGTTCGGCCTCACCTGGAGTATGCGGTGCAGTTTTGGGCACCGGTACAGAGAAAGGATGTCCTTGAGCTGGAGAAAGTCCAGTGGAGGGCAACCAAACTCATCAAGTGGATGGAGGACCAGAACTATGAGACAAGGCTAAATTTAAATATGTTCACGTTAGAAGTAAAGAGATTAAGTGGGGACATGATTTTCATGTACAAGATGTTCAATAGTCATAGCAACATTAGCAACAAACGTTTTAAGATTAATTCCGTAACTAAGACTAGAGGCCACCACCTAAAACTGGTAGAAAAAAATTCAAACACAAGGGGCGAAGGGGGTTCTTCTCAGTTCGCGAGGATAGGGTCTGGAACTCGCTGCCACAAGCAGTGATTTCCGCCAAATAGTCTGGAATCATTCAAGAAGCTTTAGGACGATTTCCTGAGATACCATAATGTACAAGGGTACAGGTACTCTTGAGAATGAGATGATTTGGGGACCTATACACACACACACAATAGGTTGGACTTGATGGACTTATGTCTTTATTCAACCTCAAATACTATGTAACTATGTAAGACGAGACTCGGGATAGTGACTATGGGATGAAAGGGGGACTTTGTGTGCGTGTATATGTATATACAGTATGTATTTGTGGAGAGAGAGAGAGATGTGTGTGTGTTTTTTTTTATTTTTAATTATTATTATTTTTAATTATTATAATTTTTTGGTTGTTTGTTTGTGTCCTTGTCCTGGTTTATGCAGCTTAATCAGGCTGGGCCTAAGGGGTCCCCTGGCAAAGCACCGTGTCCATGCCAATGAGGACAAGGGCCTCTTCCCCACATTCATTTAGGGGACACATATGGGCGGAACAAGTACCGTGATGTCACAATTCAACCCGCCCCTTTCTGGAGCAGAGCTGTCATTTTGCGGCCGGTGTTCATTGGGTTCAGATGTGTTGGTGGGCGTCAGGAATTTTTCAGCGGCAGCTGTCATCCATTGCGATTGACATAAATATACATCGCAGGATGATATGATTGACCTGTGGATTACATCAATGGACATGTTTTGGGGTTTTCTTTTGTAATAAAAGACTTGTCAAAAACTGTGTTGTGTTTTTTTTTTTTTAAATAAAGGATTTTTCTTACGGTGTTTATTTGCTATTTTACTGTAATTGGTAAATGAGCAGGGATAACAACTACCCGTTACTCATACATCAGGGTGCCCTGCCCGCAAACCCCCACACCAGGCTTGTTGGGAAGAGGCCCTTCTCATCGACATGGGGCAAAATGCTTTAACAGGGAATAATGTTTAACATAAATGTATTCCAAATGACATTCAGAAAAATTTCAGATGCACCTCACATTTTTTTATTTTTATTTTTTCTGGAAATTCGGATGCATCCAAATGCCTGAATATGCTGATATGTGTCTGAATTTCAATTCAGAACTAAAATAAATTGTACGTCTATTTTTGAGTAGAGAGAGGCAGTGCCTGTTGCCCTTGGGGCATTTACCGCTGTCCTTGACCCCTGTTGGAATATAACCCCAAGCCCTAGCATGCCAACCAATGATCTGCCATGAGCCTTCTGGTTATTTTCCCTGGAAAGACAGCATTATGGAGTCACTAGTCCAGTCACCACACACACACACCATGACAAAGTCCTTTATTATAAAAAAGTAAACAATGTCCTCTGATCACTTTATCATTCATTGTTGATCACTTTATCCAGCGATGTAGATACTCATCGATGACAACCCACTGCCGCACATTATTGACTCAACAACAGGACAACTTGCTGTGCACTGGTTGCACTCCCACCACAAAATGACAGAACCCCATCCAGCTGCTACATGTAAACAAACAGGCCAAGAATCCTGAGTAAAGTAATTGACCAAACATGCACATGACAATATTTGGTCAATGGCATCACCTAGAAACCTTGGCTGGTTTGTTCACAAACACCAGTCGACCAGGCATCTGTTAATTTATGCTGGTAGAGCTACCAGTGCAAAATGAAAGATTCCTGTCTGATGTTTGTTTACGAACACCAGTTGAGGTTTTAGGGGTATGTACAGGCCAAATATAGCCAGTTTGTTTTACCATTTCAGGTTTCGGTTGAACTCACGAATTATCCAAACCCAAAGCTTATCCCTAGTCTAGAGTGATGTCAGAAAGACTCTAGTTTTCCTCTTTTATGAGGTGGGTATCAAAAAGTAATACCTGTTATATGATATATAATGTTTAAATATGCGGAGATAAAAACAATGAACATACATACAGTTAGCCTATAAATTACTCTGCCCAGAGTTATCCTTCCACATAGTCCCCATAACAACAACACATTGGACCATCATTTTACCCAGGCCTCAAGTTCAGTTTGGAAAAATTATAGTGAACACTCTGCTCTACTGCTTTAGAGGTGTTTAACTTTCTGTAGATCCTGAAAGCTCATGGCATGGACATAATTCTTCATTGGTCCTAATGGGTAGAAGCCAGATGTTGCTAAATCTGGGTTGTAGGGTGAATGAGGGATCACTTACAATTCTATTTTGGCAATTTCCTGACTGGTGGCACAAGAGGAATGTTAGCAAGCATTATGAGAATGCAGCTATATGACATGAATGTCTCTCCGGGGTATTTTCTTCCTGATGCCCTCCTTCAGCTTTTAAAGTATAGCAATGTAGGTTTCATTGTTGGCTGTTGTGACTTTTATCTAAAAAGTCCATGAGACTGATGCCTTGGTAATCCCAGAACACAGTTGTCATGATCTGGCAGATTTGAATTACTCTGGATGAGGAGAGCTTGTGAACAATATCCATTTCTCCCTTTTTAGACTTCTTTAACCAATGCCTCATCCATTCCTACTCTTTCTATCCCTTGAGAAGACTTGTTCAAAATATGCCACTTTATATAGGGCAACAGGAGACATCAGGTTAATAAGAAAACTATTTACTCCTTAATATCTTTGGTGTTAATAAATATCGCCAAATAGCACACATTGAACAATGGGCTCAAACTCCATGAAGAGGTCTGTGATCTAATGGGAATGTACAGAAGCTTTTTCTTGATCTTCAATATCTATAGACTCATTAATGTGGATACCAAGCAGAATAAGAGCAACTATCCTGTGACCCATATTATCCTACTGCTGGACCACTGAGGCTCAGGCAATGGGTCTGAATTAAATAATATATTTAAAGGAACAGAACGCTCCAAGTTCAAAGCATACTTTTGATGTTAGTAGTTTTATTTCCAAGTCGGTTGGATACAATAGACTTTTAGATAGCAAAATGTTTTCATGTTATAACATTAGAAAAAGAAGAGTAAGATCACATTTTCACAGAAGTACAATGGAAAAAGTGAATTGCATCAACCCTTGCTATAATGACTGACATGTTTTTTTATCTCACAAATACTTTCCTGCAATACTGGACCTCAAAGATTGTATTCATTTAAGCTTGTCCATGTTGTGATAATAGAAAGGATGGCTTTACCTGTCTGTGATAGGACTGTTGTAGCAGGGCTAACAAAATAATTACATATCTTGTTCAGCAGTTGGATTGTATGTCAATTACAATGTCTTTTAAGGTGAAAACATCTTTAAGGTAAACATTTAAGAGAGAAGAATGGAAAACTACCAGGTGTGCTTGTTGTCAACAAACTAACCAGCGACAGTATGGAAAACACAAGGGTCTGTTAAGTCATGTTTTTGTTCTCTATTAACACTTAAAAGTTAGATATTTTCATAAACAAAACCCTAGAGTAAATTCTAATTTAAAGAGTTTCTGCAAGGTCATTTAACATTTAAAAAATCCTTAGAAGCACAGTCTGATTACAATATGAGGAACTGTTTGCTCTTGCCTTACAACTGCACTATATGTCAAACATACTTTCCAGGGCTATAAAGGAAATGTGTTTAGATTTTGAAATTGCTAATTTTCTGGTAGGTTTTTAATCTAATGATTTATGTACTTTCAGTAATTGACCCAGAGCAAATGTATAGTGCTGGTGTTCTGACTTAACTCTCTGCATAGAAGATCTGGAGCAACAGCTGAGGAGTATTAAAGGTAAGTTCACTCTTTCACAAAATGTGAAAACATTTACTTATCAACAGCAATTAACTTACCGCCACCTCTCCAAGGCACTGATGTACATATCTTTATGATCCCCCCCACCAGATTCCTCCCCACCTGGTGTATGATCTGAACACGTCGCAGCCCTGCAGTATGTAATAAGCATAATACTTGCAAATAGCTAGTGCGTATTGGTCTGTGGGGTCACATGACCATGCTAACCAATGAGAAGAGCTTCTGAACTGGGGACCAGGTCCCGTAAGTAAGAAATGCTTCTCATTGGTCAGCATGGTAATTTGACTGTGCTGACCAAATAGCACTCACCATTTGCAAGCATTATGCTTATTACATACTACAGGAATGTGAAGTGTATGAACCGTACACCGGTTGGCAGGGGATAACATAGGTGTGTGCAGTGGGGGGCTGGAAGAGGATACGAGGTACTGTTCCTAAGTTCATTTGTCACATTTTTTGAGAAAGTACACCCTTTAAAGTCAAGAGGAACAGCAAAACAGCTGGTCAAGCAGCACTTTCAGAAGGAAGTGAATAATGGCAGCTTGCTTATTTGTCTCAGTACAGGTTCCCTTTAAGCAGAGTAAAAACTGGAAACTTTAGACTTTGGTATATTCCTTAAGGTCCCAGGTATAGGAATTTGCAATTGGACATCCATGGCACCTTTTAGTGCGACAGGTTTGGTCATCACTTGCTAAAACTTACTCTACTGCTACTCTATTGCTTCAGTACGCACAGCAATGAATGTAGAAAAGCTGCGATTGCATAATTGCCTTCTTTCTTTCCACAATGAGCATAGTCTGAGAACCCCTTTAACGCTCTCAACAAGCACCGAAAGAAACACCAAGGGAAGACAACATCACTAGTTTTATCTCTTCACAGAAGTGGCACATAAATGGATTATATACTTTAACTATATGGTTTCTTGATTTATTGATTCTTTTCAGAAAGCAATACTTTTCAAATGTCTTTTATTTATTTTTAAACAATTAAAGAATAAATATTGCAATTAATATTTCATATTTACCCAATCGCATCCTGCATGTTTTAGCATGATATTCCAGGGCTGCAGATAGCTAGTTTAGAGTTGTGCTGTTCTGACCTGAAAAGCAGGATCTCAAGTTACTTAAAAGTTGATGGTTAAGGTTGAGGAAAAACAATTATAGGTTACTTTAAAGAAGTTAGAAACAGCATTACCCAGAAGTCTAACTCAGTTTTTTTGGATCCAGCAGTCAGACATGATCTTCTTTCAGTAGCCTTTACGCACTGCAGTGGAGAATTGAGGGATTAGAGGTGGAGGTTTTTAGAGTAGCAAACAGGAGAAGTGCTATTGGTAGTTTGCAGATGTGTAGCTAATTGTTTCATCCAGAGCATTAATCATGCTTTTATTATTGCAAACCTCTAGTTATTATTGGGTGTTCATAAAACCAATAGTGTATATTTACATTTCTTTCAGTAAAAGTATACATTCTAGGTAATACTGTAAGATACTGACTATACAATGGCAGCCCATTACAAGACATTTCAGACACCCAATAAAATGTTCAACAGTGAAATAAAATAAAAAATTTCAGTGGTAGAAAACATTTTCCAGATTGGAGGTAAAACCAGCAAGTTTTTTCCTCTTGTTGTTGAACCACACGAAGCATAGACAAAAAAATAACCCTGAAACCCCACGTCATTCCTCAGTCATTAACATATTTTAAAACTGACTCTACCTGAATATTACTGACTGTGTGACACTGATCACATCACCCAACCTCAGCCAACGTGAGGGAAAGTGGGAATTTCTGACACCAACATTGGCAACTAGCACATGCAATGAGCAGTAGCGACCATGAGCTTATAGCGACCATGAGCTTATAGCAGAATGGTAAAAGCCACCAACGTATAACATACTGACGTGGCCAGCTGGAAACAATTGTGTTCCACCGTATGTCATACGTCAGTGGCAGTGAAAGGGTTAAAGGGTAATTCCACTTTAAAAATATAAAAATGTCAAAATCTTTTAAAAATAAATACAGCATATACAATTGTCCCCAACCCCATTTGTACTTTAATGCTATTACAAATTAACTTTCCATTTAAAACTGTAGCTGCTTTAATGTTCTAAATCTTTTTTAAAAAGTGCAATGCAACACCGTGACCTGGCGTTCCGTGCACAGTTGATATATTGATTGCCACCAGAAATGTCACTTCTTGCTTTTTGATTGGCTGATTTTCCCAGACGTCTGCACTAAGATACAAGTATATTTTTTGGCATCCCTTGCAATAAAATGTAATTTTAGCAGATACTACTCAGAAGGGTTAAATACTACTATAGAGATACAGACTATAGGGAACACAGAACCTCCCACTCAGGGATCAGTTTGGAAAGAACATGCTGCAACAAACAGCTTTTTCTTTAGAACAGAAACAGGTAGGAAATTGCAAGTTTGTTAAAATCCTGGTACACAAATTACCAAGAGTTGAATGATTTTTTTCTCAACAAAAGTGGAGTTGTTCTTTAAGCAGTTTGCTGGGCAATTCAGTTAAGATTTTATGCTAAGAGTTTTTATGTCTATACTTTCCAATGTAACAATTCTCAAATAAATTCACATTATTCTAGGCGGTATTTTAAAAAAAATTGATAACTAGTAATTTCAGGAAATGTGCCATTTGTTGTTTTTGACAATTACTAACCACATACATTAGGGAAGGCAGAGTCCACTGAGTCTGACATCTAATTGCTTTAATTACTGTTGATGTTGCAGAGACAGTACTCGTATACAATAAATATCACAGTGACATTTCCTAATGTGTTGAATCAGGATAGCGGAGGTGTTTGGAGCTGGGGAAAACCATCGGCAATGTTAAGCCATCACGTTTAGGATCAAGAGTATCACATTCTTCTTTTGCTTTTTATCCTAAAAAAAATTTTTGGGTGATGTAATGAAATATGTCATAATATCAATTTCCAAACTGGTGAAGAGCAAACGTTTTTTAAAGCATCATACAAAACCTAACTTGCATGATTCCCAGAGAGTTTGTACTCGGACGTTTCAATGGTGTAGTTACACTTTAAATCTGAACTTCAGGCAACCAACTAAATACACAGAATAAATACATACAGGTGAAATGTTTTACACAGATTGACCCAGACCTTTCTGGCAGGACAGGAGACATGATGTTTTTCTGCTGTAGTTAACTAACACCCCTAGCCTGGGACTTATAAAAGTATCTCTTTGTTTTATTTAGGAAAAATAAAGCAATATAACAAAAATGTGGATCCGTTAAAATTTTTATTTTTTTATTTCAGTCTGAAGTTCAGCCTTAAAGTAGACCTATCACTAATTTTGAGTAATGCTGAGCATGTTCGGCAGACCCGAAGTGCAGGAGGAGTTCGACTCAGCCGATCCAACATCTTGATCGGCCAAGCTGAACCTCCGGCAGGCTACTCACTGCTGTTCGGTCTATTCTTTAGATGCTGAACAGCAGTGAGTGAATTCGGCTCGGCTGTTTTGCTCGGTCCCTCATTGTGCGGAGCCAGCAATAACAGCTAGCTCCACCCAACAGTTTTCTATTGGCCGGCGGTTCTGCTGCGTGAAAAAAAAAAGAGAAAAAACTCTCCCGGGTGCTCTGGGAGTCTCCTGCTCCCGGCCGCCCAGGAGAGAAACACTGCTTTTCCTTTTTCTCCTGATGGAGAACTGCAGCAGAGGGCAGGTGCAATGCTAGTTTACTATTGGCTATTGCAAATTGAAATAGCCAATAGGAATCTAGCAATGCATTCATATGGCCAAAAATTTTTTTCTTTCTATTCTGACATGGCTCTGTGTCAGAATAAAGAAAAAAAAAGAAAAAGCAGTGTTTCTCTCCTGGGCGGCCAGGAGCGGGAGACTCCCGGAGCGTTTGCTGTCTGGAGATCAGTGCCCCTGGTTAGCTGGTAACCAAGGATGCTGATCTCTCTGCAAGTGGCCAGAGCCAGCCATAAGATCACGGCTGGCTCCGCCCAGCTGTCAGAAGCAGGCCAATGGCCGGCCGCTCAGCCAGCTTCGGCTTTCAGCCGCTCGGCTAAGTTCGGGTGCTGTATGGGCTATTGTGAATAGCCCGTACAGCGGTTCTACTGAACCAAAGGGGTCCTGGGGCCGAAACTACCAGAAGGATCGGCCGAAGCTATGGCTAGATCCTTCGGCTGCTTCGTGAATAGACCCCATAGAATCACTACAACAAGATCTCAAAACAATTGAGGAGTGGGCTGCAATGTGGCAGAAGAATTCTAATCTAGAAAGATGTAAAGTCACTTGGGAGCATAGAAACTGTATACAGAATACACTTTGGGAGGGCTAACATGTTAAAAGAGGTATTTATTCAAGGGATAAAAATACAATTTTATCACTTTACAAAACACTGGTATGGCTTCATCTGCAGTACGTGGTTAAATTTTGGTCACAAGACCTTAGGTGTGATGTCCATGAGCTGAAGAAAGTCCTGAGAAGTGTGACTAAATTAATTTAGAGGACCTGAGTTTACAAAAATTAAATTTGTTCTGCTTAGAGAAGAGACCCTTAAGAAGTGACATGATTGCAATTTACAAACTGAACAATAGGGACAGCAGTATAAGGAATACACTGTAAAAAATGTGGATCCGCGCTTTATGGGTAGCCCTGATTTAATATAAAGGAATACACTACTTGAACCGAGAACTTGAGGAAGACACAAGGGCATAACAAGAAGTTGGAAGGGATAAGGTATAATCTTAAACTGCACAAGAGGTTTTTCACTGTGAGAGTGGTAAAAATGTGAAATTCACTTTCACAGATCGATGTATCAGCAGAAAACATCAACAGCTTTAAAAAACACTTGGGTAATGGGAATTGCTAGCAGTACACACACCAACACAAACTATATACGTTGAGCCTGATGGACCTGTGTCTTTATTCAACCGCATCTACTGTGTAACCATTGTGGGGGTATAGCTCAAATGGGGGATCACCTTCCCTGGGAAAAAGGCAGTCCAGGCAGCAAAGTCCTTTGTTTATCTGACTTGCAGTCAGTTTTATTTAAAAGGTTGCGATACAACAAAATAAAACAGAAAATAAATCCTTGCCATCCAGGCTCTTACTAAACAGGCAGGTTCCTATCTACCAGGGGGTGAGCTTACCTCAGCCACCTCACAAAACAAACATGCTTTCAGCAACCTTCTATTAACCACCATCCACCTTGTAGCTCTCTCAGAATGCTCTCTGAGTCCCAGGCCAGAGCAACATCCTGTTTCAGTCTTGCTCCTTTTATCTCACCTGGATAAGCAATCGTTAAGCAATTAGTGATCCAGGGGAGAGACGCAAAACCCGAGCTGGATCATTCAAACGCAAAGTCAGCCCAAAAACCCGGTCTGGGTTCCGCTAGTCCTGTACATAGGGCAGAAAGCGAGGGGAAATATATAGCCCCTCGCTGACTTCTCCTTTCCTTATGTCACACTATGGATAATTGCAAGCAACAGGATCTTTAAAAATACGATTTAGTATTAGAAAACATTCATTTAGATCCAGTCATGTGGCTATGCTTTTTCTTGAAAGGTACAATCTGGAGGAATGATTTCAATGGGGTGCTGCAAGCAGGGGGAAACCAATACTCAGCCTTTTGTCCTCCCCTAAGTGTACATTGTAAAAAGATGGTAGGCTATCATGGAGCTGAGTGGTGTAACTCATAACTAAGAATAATGCTGTGCTGGCACTAAATTTTACCTTAGCATTTTAGGGCCAGCTTCTCAGTTCAGGATGTAGATGCTGACCCTAGATGATGCAAGAACCAAGATTGCAATGACCTCCTATAGAGAACTGAGTGGCATGTATAATCTTGGGGGGTACTTTGCAAACCAACACAAACTATATACGTTGAGCCTGATGGACCTGTGTCTTTATTCAACCGCATCTACTGGGTAACCATTGTGGGGGTATAGCTCAAATGGGGGATCACCTTCCCTGGGAAAAAGGCAGTCCAGGCAGCAAAGTCCTTTGTTTATCTGACTTGCAGTCAGTTTTATTTAAAAGGTTGCAATAAAACAGAAAATAAATCCTTGCCATCCAGGCTCTTACTAAACAGGCAGGTTCCTATCTACCAGGGGGTGAGCTTACCTCAGCCACCTCACAAAACAAACATGCTTTCAGCAACCTTCTATTAACCACCATCCACCTTGTAGCTCTCTCAGAATGCTCTCTGAGTCCCAGGCCAGAGCAACATCCTGTTTCAGTCTTGCTCCTTTTATCTCACCTGGATAAGCAATCGTTAAGCAATTAGTGATCCAGGTGAGAGACGCAAAACCCGAGCTGGATCATTCAAACGCAAAGTCAGCCCAAAAACCCGGTCTGGGTTCCGCTAGTCCTGTACATAGGGCAGAAAGCGAGGGGAAATATATAGCCCCTCGCTGACTTCTCCTTTCCTTATGTCACACTATGGATAATTGCAAGCAACAGGATCTTTAAAAATACGATTTAGTATTAGAAAACATTCATTTAGATCCAGTCATGTGGCTATGCTTTTTCTTGAAAGGTACAATCTGGAGGAATGATTTCAATGGGGTGCTGCAAGCAGGGGGAAACCAATACTCAGCCTTTTGTCCTCCCCTAAGTGTACATTGTAAAAAGATGGTAGGCTATCATGGAGCTGAGTGGTGTAACTCATAACTAAGAATAATGCTGTGCTGGCACTAAATTTTACCTTAGCATTTTAGGGCCAGCTTCTCAGTTCAGGATGTAGATGCTGACCCTAGATGATGCAAGAACCAAGATTGCAATGACCTCCTATAGAGAACTGAGTGGCATGTATAATCTTGGGGGGTACTTTGCACTTTGTGAATGTAATAAACACCAGTAAGTAGAGAAGTTCAGATACTAAGTACCATACTTTTCCAGCTACAAGACTAGACTAGACAAAACTCAAGCATTGGCTATGAGGCTCCTGGGATTTGTGCATCCCTGTTTTAATGTAAAGTATGATTTGTTATATGTACATATATTAGGGATGCACCGATACCATTTTGTCCAGATCAAATACATAGTAGGTGAAGCTGAACAAAGACACAGGTCCATCAGGTTCAACCTATACAGTGTGTGTGTGTGTACTGCTCAGAATTTTGATAACCCTGTATGTTTTGTGAACTGAAGAACTCATCCAAGTGTTTTTTTGACGCGGTTTATGTTTTCCACTGATACAGCTATCCAGTGGCGTAACCAGAGTTCTGGGCGCCCGGGGCAGAAATTTTTTTTCGCCCCCCCCCATTATATAAACAACCACTGGAACTGTACCCTGCACCTCCCCCCCACACACACATGTTTTTATTTTAATTTTTCAAATTTTAATATTTTAAATCTGTGAAAGTGAATTCCACATCTTCACCACTCTCAAATCACCTATAATTTTCCAAGTACTCGCAGATACCAATTACTGATAAATTTTTGTTTTGTGTCATGTGACAGTTTTTCTAAAACAATACTGACTAACAATTTCAGGACAGTAGTAGGGGCGCCAGGGCCTAGTCCACGCTGCGACCGCTGCGACGTTGGTAGTTCTTGTAAAAAAAGCCAAGTATCGACACTGGTATCTGAACATCCCTACCTGTAAGTATTACTCTTACACATTATTAAGGTAACTTTCACTTAACATAGAAAATATATTTGGCATTCAGTTCACTTAAGATTTAAATCAAAAAAGAGACTCAGAAGGCTACAGTTTGGGCCATAATTCTTTGATATGTATAACATCTACTAAGATGCCTAATTTACTCCAATGCCCTTCCTATATTTCTACCATTGTCTTCCTTTATGCAAAGAAAAATAGTGTTCAGTAACCAGAGTAACCATATTTCACCTTTCATGAATTCAGTACAAGTTGATTGATTTATATGGGTCATTGCTCTTTGCCTCATTTAATTAAAACCACCATCTTTTGTATTGATCAATGACTTATGCGCAGCTCATAAGGGTATACAACAAAGCAGCCACCACCGTGTTCTAATGCTTTGTTTGAAAGGAAATATGTTATGCTTTAAACACTATTTATTTAATCATTTATGAAGGCTGAACTTTTTTTGGAAGTGCTCTCATGCTCTACTTTCTCTCTGTAAAGCAGAAAATGTATTTAGCCTGTTTTATGAGGATGACAGATTGTAAACATCTTTCATGATCATTACAGTATTCACTCGCTTACAACATTTCTTGTCCTATCCAGATGGTACAAGTCAAGTGGGATGCTTTGGTGAATATTCTGAGACGGAAAACTCCATCTGGCACCACAAAACATTTGCAAAGTGTTTACAGTAAATTATTTTATTGTGTGCAGAGATTTTAAAATTCACTTACTGAAACAATTGAAAATATTCTTAAGATGACTGACCAGTATTGTTATCCTCATTTAGCACATATTTTTTTTTATACATCAGTAAAACTGCTCACATGAGTTATTGGACACAATTCCTCAGATACTTCATCTTAAAGCTGAACTCCAGGCAAAATTATGTTTTGTCTTTTGGAAAAAGTGGTTATTTTTCCTCTGTCTGCTTTGTATTGCTGTCTGTGTCCCACTATGATTGTTATGTCACCAGCTCTGACAGATAACAAGATAACAATAAAATCAAACAAAGGTTCCATCTAAAGTCCTTTGTGAGTCTGGTGGAAAAGACCTAAACTCTTTCCAGCCTGTATATCTTGTTGGTTATGTGTTAAGATGAAGCACTGAGATCTTGGTGAATGCTGAATTAAGTTTTACTTGCTTAGAAGAACATTATATGTATGTATACAGTATTGTTAAGAAAACATAGAACTTCCTGTGTATCATAGTTAAGCATGCACATAGAGACTACAGCGCCATATACAGCTCAAAAGACATGTCCGTACATATTAGTATATGCAGGGCTGGATTTTCCACAAGGCCAACCAAGACCCGGCCTTGGGGCAGCAGGGAGTAGACGGGCAGCAGGGATGTGAAATTTCTATCCCCCGATGCCCGGGAAATGCAGTTCCAGGCACTGGGTGGGTAGTTGTTTTCTACATTTAGCCCTGCTTTGGGCAAGCAGGGCTAAATGTAAAGTAGGGCAGCCAACGCTTATTTTGTACAAGTGATCTTGGTGATGTTGCTGAGATCACTTGTATGCAGCCTGCAGGTCTGCAATTCTCCATGGGGGGAAGGGGGGGTTGGCGAGTAGGGGGGTGCTTTGAGGAACCTGGCCATGGGGCAGCAGAGAGAGTAAATCCGGCCCTGAATAAATGCTGCTGCATTTCCAAAATATCTCACACCCACAATAAATTTTAAATCCACTTATACCCACAATCTATCCTGCACAACCCAGACCCGATGAAATTGTTGAATCCAAAATTGATTAATAAAATTATTGATAATAAAAATGACCCAAGAACATTGTATCTACAACCATACCTAAAACCTGTTTTTTTTCCTTTAACAAAATGTAAAAGTCTGTATAAAAGTGCAGAAGTATAGAATGCTAATATATGAGTGTAACATCTTATAAATTCTCCTGGCTTCACCAGTGTCCTTGTTTTCTCTTCAGAGACATGATTGCCAGTGGTTAGTATACAATAGATTATTGGGATATACGTAGATATTATGTTTGATATGTTACATGCAATAATATGAGTTGAAAAGCGTATATAAAAACCCTAAAGTTTGTCAGTAATACAAATGAACTTTTTTTGCTCTTGCACAACCATAAAAAAGGTTTATTTTCATTAATGGAAAGTTTGCCCTGTTCAGACTATACGGTACTGTCTACGCATTCACCACAATGTATTATTGTGCATTGTGTTGCTCTATGTTATAGCAGCCCAGTCACTTTGAATGGGGTTCAATGCATTAAAAATCGCTCCTGCTCTATTTATTTCCTCCTGATCCACACAATTGTTACTGCATGTTTTATTGTGCATTGTGTTGCTCTATGTTACAGCAGCCCAGTCCCTTTGAATGGGGTCCAATGCAGTAAAAATTGTGTCCCTCCCACCAAAAAAGTAAACAGTCTTTAGATGTGATAGTTTTACATTCTAAGGTGTTTTTTTTTCCATTATTTTGACCTGGTAATCCTGCACATTACACAATTGTTGTCCCTTGTTGGCTAAACTCACTCCTTCATTGTACTATGGAGGGAGCCACAGTTGTCACTCATGCTGGACATTTCTGTCTTAGTCCATCTCCATTATATAGGGGATGATGGGATAAATAGTTTACATAAGAAAGATATGATTTAAAAAAATACAATACAATACAATACAAAGAACATTACATAAAACAAACAAAACTACCCTAAATACACCTAAAGAACAGAAACCGCACCCTCTAAATAAGGAAGCAATAGAAAATATGTCTGAACCCCTTCATGGCTGAGGCCTTTTTTTCATTTTTTGTACCCATGTTATATTCCACATTTTAGGCCTGAAAATTACTAAGATTTTGATTAAGTTCAATGAGCAAAACGGAGAGTTACCCCATTAGCAAAATTTTGCTGACTGTGAAATTGACAATTTTGTAGAAAAATTAATTTTGCCAAAATTACTTTACTCACCCCTAGTTTCTGCATACTTGTTGGATTGCATTTTTCCATAATTGCAGTCTGTCAGCCTAGCTTAATTACACAGTGAGAAATACTGTAGCTTTCTCTTGAGTGACATAACAAGAACAGTATTTGAGTCTCTTCACTTCAAGTTTTCTTTGGCACATTTAGGTCGCATTCACATTTGTTCATTCATTTGGATGTGCATCCAATGCACCCCATGTACTAAAACTGTACTTGTTTCAGGAATGCAATGTATGGTAACTCAGGCCAAAATGAATGGCACTGCAGTGCGCCAAAACAAGTTGGTTATGTTAGCTTGTAACCAATAGCAAAGGGTTATTTTATGAAAGTTTTCAATCATCCTTGCTTTTTTTGGAATAGTCTAAATAATTTAACAAATGTGATTATTTTTAAAAATAAAAATCGATAGAATAGAACCATAAAAACATTAAACTTATAAGTTAGTTAAGTAAAAATCATACATAAACAATCCGGCTTGTAACATGAAGCAAATGTGTTGCACTCTAACTGCCAAGGTTAGGTCGAGAAGGTTAGAGTTAGCGAACTCATAATCACTAACATTAATGTTGCTGTGCTGAGAATAAACTAATGACAGTAATGCCACTAAATGTGTGCTTACTGAGATTCTGGCATTGGCAGTAAAAAAATAGCAGTCCCACAATTCTCAGCCACAAACACTAACTTTGTTTAGGAAAGGTGTATTTTGTCCCCAACATTGGGATTTAGAGATGTGCAGAGGTACCCATTTAGACAAGGATTCATCCAATGTATTTCATAACAGGTATTTTATGTATATCAGTTGTATAGAAGTATCAACACTTTTCATGGCACTGGAATAGCCACTTCATCAAGAATGTGTACATGTAATTTTAAGCTTGTGTGAACAAACTTTGCTTCCTCTAAAGTCTTGATAGTGTTCTATACAACTGATATAAATAAAATACCTTTTATGAAATATATTGGATGAAAATTAATGTTTGTGGCTTCGAATTGTGGAACTGCTTGGTCACCCTTATTTGCACTATGACAGCTTAACAACCTTTTTGTTCCTCTAGGGCTAGCTCCCGTCACCAGACTTGTACCAATCAAAATCAAGGGGCCAGTCTTGCCTTTGGCTTAATTCCTGAGTCTGCCCATTAGTACAGGGTGTGTACACAAGCTTAGGCTTGGGCATGCCCCTTTTTATACAATTTCTGGGGCTGTGAGTGACAGACATCAGTTGTGAACACAACTGCTACTACTGTCCCTACTGCATCAAAACTGGACTATGTCAGTATATACCTCACCTGGTATCGATCTGTATTCATTTTGAGCCACTCACAAATGTAATGCAAGTGTCCTCTAGAGAACTATGCAGATGTAACCAAGGTTATCTGGCCTTTTTAATTTTATTTATTAGAGTTACAGAAGTACCTGAACAAATAAGGTTGCCTCAAATACTTTGATTAATTTTTAAATCAATAGCATGTAGTAACATATGAAGGTTTACTGCTAGATGACATTAAATAGGAATGCTTTGGCTGTTTGTACTTACAGCAAATGCAGGTTTTCTGAAAATAGCTTTTTTTTAAACCTGTATCCCAAATGCTAAATGCTTTTCTTTAATCTTTATTAAGCATTCTTGTAAATTAGGCACATATTTTTTCCCCAAAAACATAATGGAATGTCATGCCATGTTCTTTTCCCACTGCTGCCCCTCTCCCCACTGGCTGTAAAAATGACAGCGTAACTTGCAGTAATACAGCAGCTGCTGCAATGACTACTGTCAAATACTGAGCAATGTTTGTAAATGATTTTCAGAAATGTGATTCAGAAATGCAAAGTAACATTATTGTTACATTGTATTTTCTCTGTTTCATTTAAAGGTCCAAGGGGTGACTTTTAATTTGCATATGACGTCAGTTAAAGCCAACATACAACTAAAACAAAAGTTTTTTTGTATCACATTTTTTCTTATAGAATGCATAGAAAATAAAACAATATCACCACAAGAAAGCATTGTTTGTCCTAAAGCAAGCAATATATGTATTACTTTGTTATCTCAAATAGTTGGATCCTCTGATCCATAGTTGTTTACAGGTGTAAGAATGGAAGTGAAAAGTTAAAATGCAACATAATATAAAATAAAGAATTTGATTCTTGTTTTTTCATGAATTATTGGCTTTGTATTAAATCCTCTTCCACTTGTTACAGTGCTTAACCTGGCAAGGAGATGGACAAGGTTAATTAAACTACAAGGAAGTCAAGATATGTTACCAGCTACTGATCAGCTTTCTTTATCACCCAGAGGATTTGTATAGATTTGAAAAGCACCAGACAGGTGAATGATATTAAAGTGTCAATTTCAGTGTCACCATCAATGCTTCATTGCCATTCTAGGTTAGCGCTATCTTATTTCTTATAACAGATTGTAAGTTTAAAAAAAACTTGCTTGAGGCTGTATTTTTGCATTGGCAATTATTTCTTCTTCAATTTGTATCATCTTGAAGAATTCTGGTCCCTGTTTTATCCTCTTTTGTAAATTCACACAATTATTCTGCGTAAAATACAGGCACTTGCACTTTCCCTGATTTCTTTGATAGGTTCGGAAGGAAGGACCTAGTCACTGAACTGAACAGGGATATTGGGGCCACCCCTAACTATAAAACAGGACTGACCACTAAAAACTTCATCTGAAAAGATTCATAAGGTAAATTATATAGATTGTATATTCATAAGGTACAAAGTTGGGTTTTCTCCAGCAAAATGTCAGGTTTTCATTTCATATAGTCTCTCCAAACTATATTGATGAGCTCTACATCATCTAGTTCAACAGCATGAGGCATGTAGTGACTAGTGCCAAACAATATACTGTGCCTTTAGGTTATAAACTTTATAAACACACAAGTACATCAGGTTGAACCAACAGAACAAATGAATAAATAGAAAACCTCCACAGCCCTGTTTCCTTAGTTACCCACAGTTGATTCAGAGAAAGGAAAAAAAAACCCTCTCTCTCTCAAAAAAAAAAACATCTCCAAATTGCTCTAATAGGTGGGGAAAAAAATCAAATCACATATTTCCTGAATTATGTTATTACTTATAAATGATAATATCCAGTAATATTCTGTGTCTATTCCACATTTTTACAGCTAAAGAAGCCATTCTGTATGCAAATGTCCCTTCCTCCAGATGGAAAGAGTTTCCCCTTGTCCTTTGCAATGACCTTAAAGTGAATAACTTTGCACCAAGTTCTCTGTATGTACCATTTACATACATGTAAAGATTATGAAATACTGTACCCCCTTAATCGCCTCTTCTAAAGAAAGAACACATTAGATCAGCTAATCTTTCCTCGTAGCTGACTCTTATCAGTTTAGGTTCCCTTCTCTGCACTCTCCATTTCCATAGCATCTTTTTTGTGAACTGGTGCCCAAAACTGAACTGCATATTCCAGATGAGGTATTACTAATGCTTTGTACAGGGGCCAGATTATGTCACTATCTGTTGTGGAATCTAGACTATTTTAATGCAAGAAAGTATTTTCGCTTTTAACTTTAGAAACTGCAGCTTGAACTGCATGCTATTATTAAGTCAATGGTCCACCAGAATCCCCAAGTCCTTCTCGACTCCCCAAGTTGTACTTTCCCTAGAGTGTATCACGCATGCAAATTTTTAGTCCCCAAGTGTATAACTTTACATTTATCAGCATTAATCCTCATTTGCCACATAGTTGTCCAATCAAACAGTGCCTTCAGGTCTGCTTGTAAGTTGGAGATAGCTGGTAAAGACTGTATTCCACTACATAGTTGTAACGACTAGGTATAGTTGTATGGATCTCAGCTGCGGAGTTGCTAAATTCAGGAGGATTCTGTTTTAGGGTACGGCTTCAGGGTCGAGGTCCAGGCGTCACTCTCAATCTTTAGCGGAGAGTTTGGAGCTCTACCATCATATGCCGCTAAGTGTGTTTCTCTTTTAGTAGGTACAATACACGTGTTGCCCCAGGTTATTCCAGCATACCAGGGTAGCACGGTGTAAGTAAGGGTTGCAGAGGAACAAATAATAAGTGTTTTCTCAGTAAGAAGTATCAATCAGAGATGCAGTAACACTTCCCCTTTAACTGCTGAGACTCAGGTTCAAATTAGGAAGTCCATACAGCATGCATGCACAGTCTATACAATTGCTGTTTGTGAAATGGTAACTGGACAAGCTGTTCCAGAATACCCAATAGTTGTACCGTCTATGAAACTCATAGATACAGGTGTTAACTTTTTTGAATGAGGTATTTTATTTTGGGACACAACATGGACGTCAATGAAGTTGCCACATGCCTCCGTATCCACCATTGCTCTAATCGTCCTCCGCTCCTGGTCCCACTGTAGGGTAAGAGAGACGTATATGTAATGAGGGGAATGAATGCTATTTGAAGATAATCTGCAAATTTGCACAGTCTTACCTCCACTCCTCCTGCTAACTATGGGGCAGTTGTCCACTCCATGTCGGGGGGAAGCACAGTAGAGGCACAAGTTGTGGTTTCGTCTGCGGGTCTTCTCGGTCAGGGAGAGGGGTCCCCTAATGGCCCCGATCTCCATTTTCTCCTCCCGTGGAGGACTGGCTCTCCTAGGTGAGGGATAACTACTCGAACTACGTTCAGCACGCCTCTCCCTAAGGCATCTATCTATGGATATCGCTCTCTGTATGAGGCCTTCCAGGGTCTCCGGTAACTCCCCCTTTGGCGAGCTCATCCTTTAGTGTCTCAGAGAGGCCCAAGCGGAACTGATTCCGGAGACCGATCTCGTTCCACTCGGTCTCCCTGGCCCATCGTTGGAATTCAGCAATGAAATCCTCTACGGGACGTTTCCCCTGCCTCAATGCTCGGATGGCGGACTCAGCGGTGAGCTGTTTGCTGGCGTCCTCGTAGAGGAGGGACATGGACTCCAAAAATAGGGTATAATCATTTAATACAGGGTGGTCTTCCTCTACATAGGTGTTGGCCCATGCTCTGGGTTCTCCTTTAAGGTAGGAGATCAGGGTCAGCACTCTTATCCTATCTGTGGAGTAAGTACGGGGACGAAGGTCAAACATCAACCTATAAGAGTTGATAAATTCCCTATAATGTTTCCGGTTTCCTGAAAATGGCTCAGGAGGGCAGACTTTGGGTTTGGATCCGTCTCTTGGTACGGCTGCGTTAACATTAACTGTTTCACGTAACTCCTGGTTTTCCAATTGAAGTTCTTGCACAGTTTGGGATAAGTTTTCCACCCTCTGCGTAAGAGTTACTATATGCGCGGCAAGCTCCGCTGGATTCATTTCTTTTTTACAGGTTCCACTATTCTGTAACGACTAGGTATAGTTGTATGGATCTCAGCTGCGGAGTTGCTAAATTCAGGAGGATTCTGTTTTAAGGTACGGCTTCAGGGTCGAGCTCCAGGCGTCACTCTCAATCTTCTCAATCTACCATCATATGCCGCATATGCCGTGTTTCTCTTTTAGTAGGTACAATACACATGTTGCCCCAGGTTATTCCAGCATACCAGGGCAGCACGGTTTAAGTAAGGGTTGCAGAGGAACAAATAATAAGCGTTTTCTCAGTAAGAAGTATCACTATTTTTCATTTTTTTTTTACTTTCAATAGTTCTTTATTGAAGTCAAGTGAAGCATACATAACAAAATGCATATAACATAACCAACTTAACATCCAGGATACAGTATGCTTTGCAATATAATTTCCATGGAAGTGGAAAGAGAGGAGGGGAGGAAGGAGGGAAGACAAGGTATGGACCAGTTATGCGTCAGGCAATATTTGAGATCAAACAATGCAGTATGGATGTACAATCAATTTTCTCCAAGCTGAAAGGAATATAGGATATGAGTTATTTTTCATGGCAAACATCTTTTCATAAGAATATTGGGTGTTAACTAATTAAATCAGGTCAATGATGTTAGGAGGAGTTGTTTGTAACCATAAGTTGGTAATTAGAAATTCGTCGGAGAGGAGTCCGGATGTGAGTACCTGTGCGTTAGGCGTGGAATATACAGCCAAGATGGCGTTCAGTATTGGGCCTATAAAACCAAACGTCAATAATACTGCTTTCAGGAAGTCCCAATTGATTCTGTCGAACGCCTTTTCGGCTCAGTAAGAAGTATCAATCAGAGATGCAGTAACACTTCCCCTTTAACTGCTGAGACTCAGGTTCAAATTAGGAAGTCCATACAGCATGCATGCACAGTCTATACAATTGCTGTTTGTGAAATGGTAACTGGACAAGCTGTTCCAGAATACCCAATACTTGCACTTTAGAGGTTCTAGCAGTGGGGGTCCGTCAGGCTCTCACGTTCTGCGGTTTGGTTTCCAGGTGTCAGCTGGCGTTCACATGTAATAGTGGAACGCCATACTGACATTGCTTCCGTCCTTTTAAGGGGAAGGGGTATGGGCGGAGCAACCCTCGTTAGAAGGCCGACGCTGGAACGCATGGGTGGTTTTACTTCCCCCTTGCGGCTTGCGTTCCACTGTGGAGCGCAGCCGCTCTCGTTACAATAGTTTTGCATATTTGGTATATAAATATTAACTTTTTAAAATGTCAAGGATCGATTTGTCCCCATTGCATTCCACAATGCAATGCTGGCAGCTCTCTCATTATATATTGTGGGTGTCTTGATTAGTCTAAACTACAAAAAAAAAAAAAAACTACATACAGAACTCCTGATACACACTGAAGCCCCTAAACATTCGTCAACATTCAGTGGGCATAGCACTTCCTAATTTAGTTTCACAAAGAAATAATGTCTGGGATTTAGCAGTTGTTTTCTGAAGCTAATAGGCAGTTTTTATTCTGTCCTAAGGCTATAGGGCGACATTCAGTCCTATCCTCCTTCAGTGATGTCTTCTTAAAAATGTTGAGATAGGTCCTAACAAACAGGGTTACAAATGCAAATTAGTTTGGGAGAGATAGATGAAAGAGTATGCTCGCCAGCATAGAAAGTTGTGACAAAGCCCACCAAAATGTATTCTGAGTACTTGTTAAAGCAAAGTTCCAGGCAAACCGCCAATTGCACAGTTTAAGTGAATATAAGTGAATTGTCTTACCTCTAAAAAACATTTTACTTCTGTCCAACCTTCTTTTTCAAACACCCCTGTCTTACTGCATAGCCAGGCTGATGACCTCACTTTTAAGGATGGGCTGCATGTTCGAGTCGACCATAGGTTCGACTCGAACATTGCATGTTCTAGCGTTCACCGAACGCCGAACATTATGGGATGTCCGCGGTCTGTTCGACCCCGGCACATCCCACAATGCACTGCGCCGTCCGAAAACGGTAATTGGCTACAGTCCTGCACCTGACCTGCGGCAGTCCTGCACCTGAGACTGTGCCAATCAGGGCTCAGTACAAATGTAGAGCCATGATTGAGTCACGATGACTCTGCCCAATCATGTCTCACAGCTAAGTCCCTGCAGCACACTATATAAGGCTGCTGACACCGCGGCCCCATGTAGTGTGCTGTAGGAGATAGAGAGGGTTCTAGTATAGTTAGTTACAGTCAGCAGATAGATAGAGAGTTATAGATAGTTATAGAGAGTTATAATAGACTTATAACTTATATATATATATAGACTTGCATTGAGTTCTAAGTTCGAGTTAGAACTTTTTCCATGTTCGAAAGTTCGAGTTAGAACCGAACATGGGGGAGTTCGGCTCATCACTACTCACTTTACTCATCTGTAGTAAAGCAAAAAAGCTTAGTCAGAAACAACCCACAAGTTGTGGACAGTGAAGAAGCATTTTGATATTAATGAAAACATCAGTTTGTTCACTCTTTTCTATCCCTCTTTTAGCAAGCTCTTAGCTTTCAAATGACAGATTTATGCAATGCAGTAGAGACTAATTTGCTCAAAAGTACTGGCCCTCTCTCTTCCAGTCCATTTACTGCTATAAAGATTATAACAAGAAGCTAATATTGCTTTTATGAACAGATTCTGGCATTTTATAAACTTAAAGGTAATTAACGTGCAAGTCTTGCTTATTTTTTTCTACAATGCATAAGGATTTGTACAAAAAAAACTTACATGGACACTGATTGGTTGAATCGCCTGTCAGCTATATAGAACATACACAATCTTAAGCTGGCCATACACCTATTGTTTTCTGCAGATTTGCTATGGTCAGATGGAAAAAGTGCAACAGATTCCTCCATCTACGCTAAACTGTGTGGATGTAGGGATTTCTCACTGAGCCAAGCCTCAGTATCTTGCTCGTCCGCCCCGCTGGCTCTCAAAATACCTGAACAATGCCTGCATTCAATCACATTGTTCAGGTATTTTGACAGCCAGTGGGGCCGATTAGCAAGATATTGAAGCTTGGCCCAGTGGGAGATTCCTTCAGCCACAGAGTTTGGGGTAGATGGAGGAATCTATTGCACTTTTTCCATCTGACCATAGGAAATCTGCAGATAATCTATAGGTGTATGGTCAGCTTTAGGAAGACAAAGTATCCAGAACCTTGCCAATGGCTTAGCTAGGCTTCAAACAGACGTGGTTACCTTTAAGTGAAGTACACAATGTGTGCTGTATTTCTGAGTGGTGTTGTGTACTTGAGGTAGGACCTCTGACTCTTCATGCTCTGCCCAGAAGAGGTGCTTTAAAATCCCACTACAAGTTGTGTAAATGTAGCCCACTTTAGTATGATTATTCCACTGCTCTGGGTGATGATGCAGCAGGTTATGGAATATTGTTTTGTTTTTTTCTCTCTTTATGGTAATTTTTTTAACGGCAAACAGGCTGTTCACTTTGTAAGGGAATTTTCCCTGTGTTTAGTGAGTGATGTGAAGCTAAGCTGATTTCTATCATCCAAGATCATCATATGCATAAAAAAATACTAGGGATGCACCAATACCATTTTTTCAAGACCAAGTACTTTCCCTCATGTACTTGCTAAAACCAATTGCCGTTACATTTTCTTAAAGGGACATGTGACATTTTTTTCGAAAATGATTTTAGGGCCTTTTTCTTTATAATTATGAAGAACTGTAACTCAATGCACGATTATACAGCAATGGAGTATGGCAACCGACTCACCTGGTCTGTGTGCGGTCTCACCAGGGCTGCCTTTGGGTCTCACCAAGGCTGCATTTGGGTCTCACCAGGGCTGCGTTTGCTTCTCACCAGGGCTGCGTTTGCTTCTCACCAGGGCTGCGTTTGCTTCTCACCAGGGCTGCGTTTGCTTCTCACCAGGGCTGCGTTTGATTCTCACCAGGGCTGCGTTTGCTTTTCACCAGGGCTGCAGTTGCATCTCACCAGGGTTGCACACAGGTCACACTATGGGGTCTATTCACAAAGCTGCCGAAGGATCTGGCCGTAGCTTCGGCCGATCCTTCGGCTAGCTTCGGCACCAGGACCCCTTCGGTTCAGGAGAACCGAGGGGGTGCTGTACGGAGCTGCCCTCGGCAGCTTTGTGAATAGACCCCTATGTTTTTGTTTGAGTATAACCAGGGCTGTGTGTGGGCCTCACCAGGGCTGCGTGTGGGTCTCGCCAGGGCTACGTGTGGGGATCTCACAGATTCCTGTTTGTTTGGATGTTTGTTAAGCATTACACACAATTACTTTTTAATATTAAGGAAGAAAGTTTTAATAAAAAAAGTAAAATGACTGCAATGCCATTTACCAATCCTTGCCAAAGCAAATAAGTTTTGGTAATATTGTTCATAGCATCATGTTCCCTTCCTTAGTCTATGATGGCATTATCTGCTGTCAACGAAGAAACCTCTACATGCAAAGCTCTAGGCAACATCACCTCCAATAAGACATATTTTACAAAAAATGTCATAAATCTGATTTAGATGCAGAGTCTGTAGTTGATCTGTTCTGTATCTACAAGCAGGAATATGTCAAACGCAACAGAAATAACTTCACATCTATAAGAAAGCCTAAGAAAATTGCCTAGCAGCAAGGCAACAGAGGTCTGAATGAAAAAGTTGTAAAACTCACAGATATTTAAATAAAACTTAAAAAAATGTTCTTTAGACACTGAAACAGATTTTAAAAATGAAATGCATGAAGCCTTACATTGTAATTATTTACCAACATGCATAAAATGTATACCATCTACTGTAAACTACAACAATATTAGAATTTCCCCACATTTTTGTAAACATATACTGTACATCTATTTGTCCAAATAAACAGGTCTAAATAAAGAAAATGTTGAAAGATGATCGTTGTTAAAAAAAATCATTGCAATTTGCATTTGTTTATAAAGCAGTATAGTTTAGGAATCTTACTTTGCTTTCTGGCTGGGTCTCTGGGTCACAAATGTGACTTCACAAAACTAAAAATCCTTTGGAGGTTATGGGAGGTAGGCTGGCAGTGTCCTAGCAACCAATGGCGCATCCTTGGCTCCATTGAGTTGCCAGCTTAGAGATTTTTCAAACAGCAACTGAATATAAACAACAACATCTACATTTAGCTGTTTGGCACTGGGGATAAACCATTGGTTGCTAGGAGACTGTTGACTGCACAGTAAACAGCCCTAATAGCAACCAATGATGTTGACGGTGGGCAGAGCCACATGGGTAAGCTATGTGGGAAGTTCCTCATCAAGTTTGCTCCTCTGACAATTGAGAGCAGGCAGTGGACAGATTGTATAGCAGATAGAAAGCCTGCTATTGGCTATGAAACCACCCACTGCCTGCTGTCAATTCACTAACGGATTGGGCCTGATGGCGAATTAGTCCCTTGGCAGTTGGCACCCCCTTCAGGTTCTGCCCACTGTCATCACTGGCTGATAAAGAAACTGTTGGCTGATGCTGCCTCATCAGACTCCACCTAGCCACTAGTAAAACTCTGTGTCCACTTCACCACTGTTTGACAGATGCGTGGCTGTGGAAAGTGGTAGGTTGCGTTGAAGATGGAGTGCATGGACATTCTGGCCTTAGTGCATCGCCACACCGCAAACGTGGTGTTTGCGCCAAATTCATGTACCTTACTGTCCGTGTACCCATCACAATCAGAACCGCTGCTCCATGAGATAAGAAGTGGGTGCAGCAGGTGTCCATGACAACAGCGGGACACTGGCCAGCGGAGGCTGACAGTTAAACAAACTATAGTGGCTTCTATGTGTTTTTTATTCTTACTTTGCTCCCAGTAATATGTAGATACCCGCATGCGTTTATTTATTGCCAATGCATTTATCTGTGGAGTGCCACATCACTAACTACAAATGGGTCCTTCTCTAGCGTTTATTTACTTGCTTTTATTGTGACAACCCATTGTTATCATCTATGCTGTCATTTGTTTTTCCATATTTCTTTATTGTTTACATTCTACACAGATGCTCCCTCATGCAGTGTTGTCCTCTCACGATGCATTGTGCTGCTGTCTACTAGAGATGTCCAGTTCATGAACGAATCGTTCTTTTGAATCGGTTCTATTCACTGAACTGGTGGAGTCGATTTAGCTGAGTGAGCTGATCCGTTTGCAGCAGCTCCGTGTGACTTGTGTGACGTATAGCACAGACTCTAGCTAGCTAGCTTGTAATATGACCCTTGAGTGAAAGCCAGGCTTCTGCCACCCCCTCCCATCCCTGCAACCAATCACATCCGAGTCACTGTATACAGAGTCTAATCATATGAGTCAGCTGAGTCTAAGAATCGAAAGAATCTACTAGTTAACCCCTTCATGACTGAGGCCCTTTTTTCATTTTTTGCACCCATGTTATATTCCACATTTTAGGCCTGAAAATGACGTAAAACCCCCCAACATTATATATTTTCTGAATGCCAAGACCCTATAGAATAAAAAACTTCCCATCTCTACTGTCTACTGATCGTTCTGTTCCCTGTGGTTGCATGCCGCTTGGTTAACTGTCGGCCTCCACTTGCCAGCGTCCCGCCGTTGTCATGGTATCCTACGATACGGCCGACACCACGCCTTACATAGGCAGGTATGTCCAATCCAAAGCATGTCTGCGCACCGAGGGGTGTGGCCGAATCCTCATCACTTGTGACGTGTGCGGCTTCCCCATCTGTGATGCCACAGGCTTCAACCTTATTGGTGCTTGACTGGGGGCGGGACTGACCCCTTTTCACAGCAGCCGACTACCAGTGCTGCCTAACGGCTTTTTATTCTTACTAAACAGTGGTTTCTGTACAGATCACTGTACACAGCAATAACCATGCATCGTGATTGCGTTTACATTTGTGTCAGGTAATTTAACCTTTTTGTGTCCATATTCACACATGCCTGTATTCTAGCCACTAACGTCTGGCTACATGTTTACTTTAGTTTGAATTTTGGAGGGAATGTGAGGTCACGATGATGTCAGAGAGACTCTTTGGATTGGTTCACATTCACAGCTGGTGTGTATATAGTTTTCTCTGTTTCACTTGCACTTATCACTTGGTATGCCTGATGAAGGGGATCCTGTGAGACCCCGAAACATTGTATCTTGTGTTTTGCATTTGTAACAAGTATGTGAATAAATAGACGTACTGGATTTGCTTTGGAGTGCCAGTGTCCATCTTTTACTTAAATTCATGTACCTGTTTCTAACTGGGGCTAGCAACAACATTTGTCATGTGGATGCACAATAGAATTATAAAGAGTGTTATGGACACTATTTTTAAATCCCAGGGATAGTGTTTTACCTAGAATTAATCTTGATCCAGAAGATACTCTTAGAGTTGCTCATGTTCCTCTTTCTTTTCAAACTTCTGTTACCACACACAGAGCATGTGTCCTTCTATGGTACGTGGGCAGGAGACAGGCTTTTATACTCAGACTGTGGCTGTTTTCTAAAGAAAATCATCTGAAAGACTGTGCACTCCTTTTATTCTAATGCACCTAGAATGCATATAGCGGATTTCAACTGAAAGTTCCATTTTGTTTTAAGAATTTTATCATCTGCTTGATGTAGGGATTGGAGACCACTTGCTTGCTCTCTCATTACTGAGGTTTGCTTTGCTCATGTTTATCAGATCAAGTGTGTTCCATTCCATTCATTTGTATAACTGTTCTGCACACACCAAGATAATGCATGTCCATTACTTTTTTGTAAGCATATTGCTGACTATCCTTAGTATCACCCACATGACTTCATGCATCACCCACATGCCTTCAGCTCTTAACACCAAGAACATTAGCCCTGCATCTTCTGCTGGGTGCCCCAGGTCCCAATACCACAATGCCTTTTTTCTGCATTATCTGCAGCTCACGCACAGACATCAGATACCTTAGCTGTGGCTCAGAGCCAAGGGAAGTCAATTTTTCATTCTTGGTTCTGAACACAGCTGAGGAGAAGCTTGAAAGGAAGGATATCTCCCAGCTGTCTGTCAATCTATACCTGAAGTCTGTTTCTGCTGCTTTTGCTGGGGGGAGAGTTCTATTGGGGAGGAGGTCTTTGCTGGGGATGGGTGATTTTGCAGCAGAGGAGTTCTTGTAAGGAGGATGTCATTGCTGCAGGGAAGAATTCACTTTGTTGTGGGGTGTTCTTTTGGGGAGAAGGTCTTTGCTAAGGGGGTTGATTCTGCTTTAAAGGGGGGTTTTTGCAGGCAGGAGCTCTTTCCTGAAAGTGTGATTTTGATTATGGGAAGGCTTTGGTGGAAAGAAGCTCTTTGTTGGATGAGGTGATATCTGCTGAAGGGAGCGGGAGGGTTCCTGTGGGGAGGATCTCTTTGATAAAAGGGCAATATCTTGTGTTGGGGAGGGGGGTATTTGGAAAGTAGCTCTTTTCTGAGGGGATGGCTATTTCACTGTGGTTGGTTTCTTGTGGGGAGAAGTTCTTTGCTGCAGTGGGGGTGATTCTCCTCCAGGGGTAGGGCCTTTTTGCTAGAGTAGGTGGGGTGATTCTGCTCTGGAGTTCTTGTGGGAAGGACCTCTTTGCTGGGGGCATTTTCTTGTGGGGGTGCTCTTTGTTGCACACAGAGTTCAGAGGTCAGAAGCATGTAATGACACCTGACCACCAATCTCTGTCTACTGTGTTGTATGATATATAACCCTTATTGTTTATATTTTACATACTGATGGCTGTTCCACTGTGTATAGTAGAATGTGCATTACATATTCCTGACAGCTGAACCCCCTGTACATTAAATACTTACCACTTCACTCTGTATGCTGGACTGTATATTACTTACTCCTGACTGCTGCACTATACTGTATACAATGAGGGAAATTTATCAAAACTGGAGCAGACAAAATCTGGAGCAGTTGCCCATGGCAACCAATCAGCATCTCTGTAGTTTGTTCAGTTAAGATTTTAAAATGAAAGAGAGAACCTGATTGGTTACCATGCACAACTGCTCCAGATTTTGTCTGCTCCAGTTTTGATAAATGCCCCTCATTGTGTTTTACATTACATATCCTATGCACTCTGTTTGATATACAGTATTTACATACTCATGACTAGCACGTTCATTACCTCAACAGTTTCTGGTTACTATGCAATCCCAAACTATTTTATTGAAATTCTTTTTTTTAGGGTACGCTTGAAGATAGTGAAACAAAATGGCAACTGCTTCAATCAATCTGTAATTAGGTTTTTAAAGTAAGGTGCACATGCAAATAACTTTTTGCAAAACAAACAATATGGATTTACCAGCACACTTACCAGCAAGCCGGAAAAAGATAGAGGGCCTAACAATGTGTTCAAAACAAGTTTTAGTTGCACACATTTGCAAATATACAGGTGAAACTCGAATAATTAGAATATTGTGCAAAAGTAATTGCAGTAAGTGCTGCAAAAGGGGCCCAAACCAAGTACTGAGTACATATGCATGCTTGTACTTTTCAGAGGTCCGATATTGTTCTATGTACAATCCTTGTTTTATTGATTGCATGTAATAATCTACTTTTTTGAGATTGTGGATTTGGGGTTTTCATGAGCTGTAAGCCATAATCATCACAATTATGACAAATCACGGCTTGAACTATCTTGCTTTGCATGTAATGAGTCTATCTCATATATTAGTTTCACCTTTTAAGTTGCATTAGTAAAATAAATGAACTTTGCACGATATTCTAATTATTCGAGTTTCACCTGTATGTGGAAGCAACACAACCTCATCAAGGCTGCTCTGTGTAGTGTTGTCCTTTAAAGAGTAATTCCACTTTTGTTGAGAAAAACATTCCCCTCTGGGTGATCAATGTACATTGCAAGGATTTTAACTTAGTTGCAGTTTGCCATCTGTGTCTGTTCTGAAGAAAAGGCTGTTTGTTGCATGTTCCTTTCCAAACTGATTCCTTAGTGGGAGGGCCTGGGTTCATTATAATCAGCTGGTGGACTTCCTAGGTTATAATAGGGAAAGTTGCAGTGTCTGCGTCCTTTAAGCAGTAATTAACCCTTAGGAAAAATCTCACCAGAAATGAAATTCATATTGCAAGGGATGGTAAAAATTGTGCTTATATCTTAGTACAGTCTTCTGGGAAAATCATTTAGCCAATCACAGAAGCATGAAGGGACATTTCTCTGGGTGTTACATACACCAAGTGTGTACGAAACACACCCAGGTCCCCATAATCGCATTGCATTTTTGTGGGAGAGTCAGAACAATATAGCAGCTGAAGTTTTAAATGTAAAATACATTTTTATTAACATTAAATGGCTTGTGCGATAATTATATATGCTATATTCATTACTTAAAGATTTTTTCATTTTTATCTTTTGAAAGTGGAGTTACTCTTTAACTCTCATCTATGAGAGCCTCCATCTTGGAAGATATATACCAATGAATACATTGAGGATATGCCTGGAAGTATCTCATTTCACCTTGGCACAGGGGCACAACAGAAGCCAAGAAGATCACATTGGCAGCTAAAGGCCTCTAATGTGTTCACAGTACTTCTATTATTGCTTTTTGGTTTTCTGAAATCACAAGTTCTGTGTCTTGTATGGCAGTGTGTATATGCTAAGTAGTGAATAGGAAAGGCAGGTGTTTGGCATTACATGTATTTGTCCGTACCACTACAATATTAACCAGTTGAGTCATGTTTATGCACCTTTTGCAATGTTTGTCATGCATCAGCATAGTCATTTAAAGTGACATTCAAAATATTGTTTTTCCCTCCCCCCAATGTTAATGTAAGCACTTACCTTAAATGATGTCTCTTAATCCGATCTTCTTTCCTGATGTTTTCATCTGTCCCTCCAGCGGTGCGGCGGCTCTCTGATCCAGCGCTGACTTATCTCTGCTTGCTGGCACTTCTGATCCCATGGTGTCTGCATGCGGGTGCACGCGTCCATAGACTTACCTTGCGTCTCTGCTCGTCTCCCGGCTGAGAATCCAAACTGCGCATGCACCGCCCAGTGAAAACAAGGTAAGTTTGAACTGCTGTTAAAGCGTTTTTTTAAAAAAAAAACAGTTTGCCTATATCTAATGCTTGATAGCAGTAGATACAGGCAAAAAAACGGGAGGGCTTAGAACCCCTTTAAGTGGGCTGCCCTATGCACAACAAAAGTGGTAAAAAAAAAGCTCATGAGACATTGCTAAAGACGTGCGTTTTGTCTGCTGCATTTGAGAGGCAAATAGCAAAGTAGTGGTGCATGTGTTGTATGACCGCATGTCAATGCACACACTTTAGCACGCATTCACATGTGTGGCAAATATACGTGGAAGCCATTAGGGTTACTTCAAATTGAAGCAAAAAAATGTAAATAAATTAAAAAGTGTTGTTTCTAATTGTTTTACTTTCAGTTTCTTATGTACTGTAAGTTATAATGCTGGAAAATATTTTATATTATTCCTCCTCTAATTAAAGAACACCACATAAGTATGTCTTCCTCCATCTACGCTAAACTGTGTGGATGGAGGAATCTCCCACCTTGCCAAGCTTCAGTATCTTGCTGGTTTGCCAAACTGGCTGCCAAAATACCTGAACAATGTGATTGGATGCAGGCATTGTTCACGTATTTTGAGAGCCAGCGGAGCCGACTAGAAAGATACTGAAGCTTGGCCCAGTGGGAGATTCCTTCGTCCACACAGTTTAGAGTAGATGGAGGAATCTGTTGCACTTTTTCCATCTGACCATAGAAAATCTGCAGCAAATCTATAGGTGTATGGCCAGCTGTAATCTTTTGGAGGAAATATGGCAGGGCCTAGAAACTGGGGATTGCATTCTGGCTGTCAATGGCAAAAAATTGCCATGTAAGTTTTTTTGGCACTGTACTGCAATTACAGTGTTTCAAAAGTGGCAGGATACCATTTCTTCAATGTCTTAGGCAGGCATTTTTGTGCATGGGCTTTAGGAGAGGCTTCCTTCGACACCAATGCATGCTATTCTTCTGCAGTATACATATATTGTGTCATGGGAAACAATCAACCCAGTTTGGCTTTCTATTTCTTTAGCTAACTGCAGTGAACTTGCATGGTGATTTTCTTCAACCCTTGTCATCAGAAGATGCTCCTGTCGAGGTGTTAACTTCCGTGGACGGCCTGGACGCCTCTGCGACATGGTTGCAGTTCCATTTTTGTATCACTTTTGCTACAGTAATCTGACTGATAAGTAAAGCTTTGCTGATCTTCTTGTCGCCTTCACCTTTCTTGTGTAAAGAAATTATTTTCTTTCTCAGGCTTTGTGACATTTCTCTTCCATGTGGTGCCATTGGCGACAGCATGAAATGGGAAGGGGTTTCCTTTGTGAAGTAACGCCATTTTATAATCAACTATCTGCTGGGCACCAATTGCTATCATGGGAAGATGAGTGAAAAATGGAAGTTGAAGGCCTGATAAGATATATATAATTGACCTTAACATTTGTACATGTGGACTAACAAACTCCAAAGCCAGAAATTGATGACCTTTGTCGCAATGGAATATTGGATGGCATCTTTTTAAAATTGGTCTTTTGGTTTAAGGTATAATAGGAAAATCGGCAAGCATTTTGGGACACAACATTTTGGCATCAATAAACAGTAAATATGTACATTTGAACACCCATGTGTACTTAGCTTAAAGGAGAACTAGGAGGTGAGTGATTGCCACTCATCCTCATAGTTAGAGCCAGCCTGTTACAAAGAAGCTGTCACAGGTCAGCTCTATTGATCGGGAAGTGAGCAGAAACATGCAGCCGATCCGCTCACTTCCCGACCATCAGTCACTGCTCCCCGCAGGGATTCCCCTCTCCGATCCTCCAGCGCTGAGTGGAGGAACGGACAGGGGAGGGGGCGGGCACAGCTGGCTCTGCCTCTAGATAGGCAGAGCCAGCTGTCACTCACACAGCTGGGTGGATCACAACAATATTGTCTGGATCCATCCCGGCTTTGGCACTATCAGTATATCGCGGGCCATAGCCCACGATATACTGAACTTTGGGTCATAAGAGGAAGTTAGTATATGTCCTCCTGTGACCCTAAAGAGAACTATGGGGGAAAACACTTACCCCATAGTTCTCTTTAAAGTATAACTAAATCTAGCACCAAACACATTTGTAGCAAGCACAGAAAATGACAAATTTTCTGTCTCTGGGTGACAATGCTGACTCCCTTCAATGCATCTTTAGCTACAATTTCCACCAAAGCTGGACTTTAAACCACCCAGCCTGGACTTCAATATGTCTGCCTTTGTTCATCACCAATACATGCGGGATGGGGAATGGAGTGGTTTCCAAAATTAAGATAATATTGTTTAGCTTACAGGAAGTCAAAAAGATGCTGCATTTCTGCAAATATCCACAGGCATTATCTGTACTTGCTAAAAATGTTTTTAGCCTAATCACTGGTAAGCTGCAATATATTACATTTTTGGTCTTAGATTTAGTTACTAGGAATTAACCAATGCTACATCCAAAGAGTAACCATATAGACTCAGGGGCTGCCCTTTGCAACAGCCATGAAGTGACCATCAATTCAGCCTGATAGCTACCATAACTAAAAGCAGTTTCCACCATCATTAAAGTTCATAACATTTCCTCTGTTAATCAGATTTTAGTTATGTAATAAGTGCAACAAAACAATACAGAGTCTGTCCATAACTTATATTTTGTTTATTCATAACTACTATCAAATATAGCAGAAAGTTGAGAATTTAAGTAATATTCTTTATCAACTTAGGTTTTATCGATGTAAGCTTTTTTAGGAAGAAATGGGTTCTGACAGCTTGCATATTTAATAATGTGTAATATGTCCTCTAAACGTTCAGAATCAACCAATGGCTAACACGTTTCAAGACTACTGTAAGATACAGAAAAATATTCATGATCTCTGCACATAAAATTGTTGTCATCCCGAGATTCCCTCTGCTTTAGAAACTTTTTATGAGCTTCAGACACTTTTACAGCTGAGAATCATCAGAGACCCTAGTCTTCATTTGTATACTTTATTAATAATAAAAAATGTATAGACCTAACCTAAGAGGAAGAGGTTTGGTGAATTATTATTATTGTCAATGGTGATATTATTATTATGTGAAATTACACTACCAAGATCAAACCTTAGATAAGGTCTTGTGAGACCAATCCTAGCATATTTATCTACCTTGGCCATATTTTCTCCATCTTAGTGGAGCATTATCTATGAGGATATAAAAATCCACAAGTTTTTATGTGATGCCAAAATCTATTCATGCGGAAAGAGTCTCAGCTTTTAAACATTTCTACCCACACACTGATCTTAGAGCCTGCAAAGTTTGAAAGGTTTTGGTTACGTTTCACTCTGTCAAACTGAAACTTGAAAACTGAAGGTGCATTTTCATACTCTGTTTAAAGGCACTGAGAGAGATTTGCAATTAAAAAAAAGGAGTGGTTGGATTACAGTGGATAGCAGGGCAATGAAAACATTGAACAATTTGGTACTTACTCTGGTCAAGATGCTGTGGGATGTTATTTAACATTTATTTAAATATTCTGACAATCTTAAAAAAGATTAGAGAGAAACATTCTTAGTTGAAAGTAAATCTGGATACTGTAATCTTAAAATTTGACAACAGCAAAGATATTGCTGTGAAGGATAATGCTTTATAAATATGGAGAAAGCCTGGAGACATCTAAACATCCTCAGTTGTTAGGAGCTATACAGCGTGTGCCATGCATGGAAAATAAAACATATAGTTCACACACTAGTACACAAGAAGCCCTACAGGAGGGAAGTGAGAAGTCTATTTACAGTGACGTTTATGCTGGTTGAACAGCTGTCCAGTATACCATGCCACCCAGTTGGATCTCTATTGTACCTATTCTAGGCGAGTATATTTTTACAGGAGATACTTAAGCTTGCAAAAGCTATCCAAAAGATATTGGATGGATTTGATAGCTTCCACTGCTGTATCCTTTAGCAAAATTTATGTAGCACAATGCCTCATCATGAGTAAGGCTGAACTTTGGGTTTGGGTCTAACATGAGTTCAACCTGAACTTAGCCTGTCTGCGGTTCAGCAAACTGCCACAAAACTGGCCAAATTAGGCCAGTTTGCCCTCCTGAACCCAGCTTCTATTTGTAAAGAAACTGTTTTTTTACACATAACTTTTTTTTTTTTAAATTAGCAATAATGTACAACATACTTTATATGCCTGTCACGGATCGGAACTCACGGGTATGAGCTGGAGTCCGGTATGTGGACCCTTTCCACTACACTGGCAGGGACCCTCAGAGAAAAGGGTCCAAGCAGTATAGGCTGACGACCCCCAGAGCTGGAGTACCAGCAGGGGAACTGAATGAGGTAGTGGAAGTCAGCTAAAGCTGGAAGTTCAAATACAAGGCAGGGTGCTGCAATGCTGAGTAGGTGGCATGGGATGCAGAGTAGGTGGAAGTGGTTCCCCACGATGTGGAATCTAAGAGCCAGCCGGTATTCACCAGAGCTCCTGATGGTGGAGATGGGCTTGGCTGCGTGCTGACCACAGGTCACAATCCCTAGGTCCACCCAACTCACCTAACAGGTACAGGGTACAAATCAAAGGTTAGGGACAGGCTGAAGACTTCCAGGGACCAAGCGAAGTACAGCGTAGACTGGGATTTCCAAGGACAAAAGGGAAGCACAGGGCAGCCAGTAGACAGGGATTTCCAAGGACAAAAGGGAAGCACAGGGCAGCCTGTAGACAGGGATTTTCAAGTACAAAAGGGAAGCACAGGGCAGCCTGTAGACAGGGATTTCCAAGGACAAGCCAAAGGTTCGGTACACGGGAAAACTTCCAGGAATTCAGGGTAAATCACAAATGGGGGACTCGGCAACTAGCTTAGGAAAGCGTTGCTCGGGCAGCGTGCCGTTCTCTGCCCTGGGTTTAAATAGAGACAAGAACAGGGAGGATCCACAGGATTGGCCACAAGTGGACTGCACTGATTGTCCGAGAAGCTGCATAAGAAACAGCAGGAGAGGTCGGCCGACGCCTAAAGCTTGCAGACAGGTGCAAGTGTGAGTCAGGTTTAGAGCACATGCCTGGAGGACTTCAACCCCCAGCAAAGCCCTGTATGCCTGCAGAACCAGCGGTACAAGATATGTATATACTTCAACCACAAGTAACAGCTCAGCTGCATATTTGCAGCTGAACTGTGACAGTACCCCCTCTTAGGGCCCTTCCCTTGAGGGGGGGGCCTTGACCTTCTGGGAAACTGTTCTTCATTGACAGAAAGGAATGAAGAACGAAGTGAAATTCAGGGAGGACAGAAGGACTAGCTTGCAGTGTCCCCTCCTGATGAATGGCCTCTGGGTTTTCAAAGCACATGCCAGTAGATTGGTCGGAGAGGCCTACAGAAACCAACCCTGGTAGAAGGACACCACAGGGATCAAAAGAATAGCAGGAAAACAAGCCACTTAACTTCATCAGGTCACCGTAGCTATGCCCAGGAGCACCTGGGGAAATCTGAACAAAAGGTGGTATCTGGGCATACTGTAACGGAACATGCATCATCGTGATACTTGGCCCTCTCAGCGACAACGATATGCGGACTGTTACTCTTGCTAAACGTTTGGGATGGAGTAACAATCTGTTCTACATAAGGGAACTGAGGGGCTCCAGACCTGGAGGTAAATGGTTCAGTAAGCGAGGACAGTACACCAGCTGAAGGAAGAGACAGATCAGACACCGATTTCATGGAACTCAAGAAATCAGTTGTGGACTGTTCCTTCACAGAGGTCAGGGTCTGCAGAGTCTCAGAACAGTGTGGCACTGCAGTAGCTGGCATGACCCGAGTGGCTGGAGCGGCAGCGGGCATGACCTGAGTAGCTGGTGCGGCAGCGGGCATGACCTGAGTAGCTGGTGCGGCAGCGGGCCTGACCAGAGTAGCTGGGGCGGCAGCGGGCAGAGCAGGAGTAGCTGGCAGCAAGAGCAAGAGTAGCTGGGGCGGCAGCGGGCAGAGCAGGAGTAGCTGGCAGCAAGAGCAAGAGTAGCTGGGGCGGCAGCGGGCAGAGCAGGAGTAGCTGGCAGCAAGAGCAAGAGTAGCTGGGGCGGCAGCGGGCAGAGCAGGAGTAGCTGGCAGCAAGAGCAAGAGTAGCTGGGGCGGCAGCGGGCAGAGCAGGAGTAGCTGGCAGCAAGAGCAAGAGTAGCTGGGGCGGCAGCGGGCAGAGCAGGAGTAGCTGGCAGCAAGAGCAAGAGTAGCTGGGGCGGCAGCGGGCAGAGCAGGAGTAGCTGGCAGCAAGAGCAAGAGTAGCTGGGGCGGCAGCGGGCAGAGCAGGAGTAGCTGGCAGCAAGAGCAAGAGTAGCTGGGGCGGCAGCGGGCAGAGCAGGAGTAGCTGGCAGCAAGAGCAAGAGTAGCTGGGGCGGCAGCGGGCAGAGCAGGAGTAGCTGGCAGCAAGAGCAAGAGTAGCTGGGGCGGCAGCGGGCAGAGCAGGAGTAGCTGGCAGCAAGAGCAAGAGTAGCTGGGGCGGCAGCGGGCAGAGCAGGAGTAGCTGGCAGCAAGAGCAAGAGTAGCTGGGGCGGCAGCGGGCAGAGCAGGAGTAGCTGGCAGCAAGAGCAAGAGTAGCTGGGGCGGCAGCGGGCAGAGCAGGAGTAGCTGGCAGCAAGAGCAAGAGTAGCTGGGGCGGCAGCGGGCAGAGCAGGAGTAGCTGGCAGCAAGAGCAAGAGTAGCTGGGGCGGCAGCGGGCAGAGCAGGAGTAGCTGGCAGCAAGAGCAAGAGTAGCTGGGGCGGCAGCGGGCAGAGCAGGAGTAGCTGGCAGCAAGAGCAAGAGTAGCTGGGGCGGCAGCGGGCAGAGCAGGAGTAGCTGGCAGCAAGAGCAAGAGTAGCTGGGGCGGCAGCGGGCAGAGCAGGAGTAGCTGGCAGCAAGAGCAAGAGTAGCTGGGGCGGCAGCGGGCAGAGCAGGAGTAGCTGGCAGCAAGAGCAAGAGTAGCTGGGGCGGCAGCGGGCAGAGCAGGAGTAGCTGGCAGCAAGAGCAAGAGTAGCTGGGGCGGCAGCGGGCAGAGCAGGAGTAGCTGGCAGCAAGAGCAAGAGTAGCTGGTGCGGCAGCGGGCAAGGCTGGAGCAGCCTGGACTGGGACAGGAACTGGAGCAGCCTGAGTAAAGACAGCTGACACAGGAAGAGACCGAACTGGGGCAGCTGGTATTGGAACAGACTTGAGGTAGTTAAAACAGTCACCTACAGCCTCATCCTCAGAGCAGTCGGTCCAATCTTCAGTCTCCATTTCTTCAGTTGTTTCATCGTCTGAACAATCAGTCCATTCATCAAGATCATTTGCTTCTGACTGAGATTTAGGTAAGGAAAACAAAGATCTGGGCTGGGCTGCATTGAGAACAGGTGTAGACAAATTGCAGACAGGAGCTGTTGCAGTGGGAAACCGTGACTGGATTTTATTCTTTGTAACCTGCTTAATGGTCTGGGATAAGGTCTTTGAATAGGGAGGGCCCTGCTTCATAGCTAGAAAAGGGTTTGAGAGATCTGAAAGGAAATGAGGGGAATTAGCAAGTGGCCCATAACACTGGCTAGGAACTCAATAAGTTTTGCAGGTTTCTCACACAGAGCGGTTGTAATCTAGCATTTCATTAATTGACTCATACAGATCCCCTTCCAACATGTAATATACAACCTGACATGACCAGGTTGCCAAGGGCGACTGCAGGATGAAAGGTTCATGCAACAGCTTAAAAACCGCTTGCAGAAATGAAGAGATGTTCTGGGGATTTAAATCTTCAAATCTAGGTGGGGGAACAAAGATGTGTTGCTTAGGGGTGGTTTCCCCAGAAACAAAGATTTTAAAACCAGCAGATGGACTACAAGTCCCAGCAGGCTGAATGCTTGCAACATGGACATATGCATTGTGTACAGGAAAATGAGACATTATAGCCAGTACTTTTTCAGAGCCTGTGAAACTGTAGAATTTTGCTGTCTGGCAAGCAACGTCAGCGGGGTCCATGGCCCGAGCAAACTGTCACGGATCGGAACTCACGGGTATGAACTGGAGTCCGGTATGTGGACCCTTTCCACTACACTGGCAGGGACCCACCGAGAAAAGGGAAGCACAGGGCAGCCTGTAGACAGGGATTTCCAAGGGCAAAAGGGAAGCACAGGGCAGCCTGTAGACAGGGATCTGCAAGGACAAAAGGGAAGCACAGGGCAGCCAGTAGACAGGGATTTCCAAGGACAAGCCAAAGGTTCGGTACACGGGAAAACTTCCAGGAATTCAGGGTAACTCACAAATGGGGGACTCGGCAACTAGCTTAGGAAAGCATTGCTCGGGCAGCATGCCATTTGCTGCCCTATGTTTAAATAGAGACAGGAAGAGGGAGGATACACAGGATTGGCCACAAGCGGACTGCACTGATTGGCCGAGAAGTTGCATAAGAAACAGCAGGAGAGGTCGGCCTGACGCCTAATGCTTGCAGACAGATGCAAGTGTGAGTCAGGTTTAGAGCACATGCCTGGAGGACTACAACCCCCAGCACAGCCCTGCATGCCTGCAGAAGCAGGGGTACAAGATATGTATATACTTGAACTACAAAGTAACAGCTCAGCTGCAAGTCTCCTGCTGAACTGTGACAATGCCATATTCTGATAAGTCCCCCCCCCCCCCCCCCCCAAACCCCACCCCTTTCCCCCCCCAAAAAAAAAAAAAAAAAAAAAAAAGCAAAAAAAAACAAAACAAAAAGAACAAAAAAAAGAAATTGCACAAGAAAGGGAAAAGAGGAAAGATGCTAATCCTCATTTTTTCTCCTTTTTTTTTTCTTTTCCTCCTTTCCTTTCACTCCTTTCCTTCCCTCTTTCTTTTTATAGATATTGTTGCATCTCTATTGAGCCAATAAAAGCCCTCCATGGTCTCCATTTTTCTACAAATATCTCATGTCTGTTATATGCACGAGCTGTCAGTTCTTCCATTCGCATTATATG
>NW_017308983.1:110918-113972 GCF_000935625.1 Nanorana parkeri
CCCCCCCCCACGCAAATCCCCACATTCTCTTCTCTTGGGGATCAGATGTGGGGGATCATGCCCTTTTCTTAACAAGGTACCTTGTAAGGGGCAAAATCTTTGTTGCCCCATGCTTGCAAGGTACCCTCTCAATGTTGAAGGCATGTGACTCTTTCTTTTTTCCCTAAATGTGTACAGTCTCTTTAACAAAAAATGGTGTGGGGACCTCCTTAACATCCATACCAAGCCGATATCTAGTCATGCAGACTGGGTGGTCAGGAAAGGGAGGGCAGTAAGTGTGTGCTCCAATCACCCCCCGCCCCCCCTCTTTCTGAACCATACCTGGCCACATGCCTTCAACATAGGGAGGGTACCTTGCAAGGGAGGAAGAAGACAAAAGAAAGATAAAGGGACAGAAGAAGAATGTTTGGGTGGAGAGAGGAATAGCACCGACCAGTCTCTCACCATCCCCTAGGCCATCATTTAAATCTTGTGATACCCTTCTAAAATATTATGCAGAGAATAATGATCTGTAGTTTTGGGAGTAAGTAAAGTCCACTCAATAGAACCGTGTTTCTTTACATTAGAGCTTTCATCACAGTGATTCAGAGAAACAGGTAGGTTCCCCATTTGTTGGATTTCAATAATTTCAGAGAACCAAAGCCCCATAGTGTATGATGCATACTACTTCCATAATGTAGGAATACAGATTCTAGCTGCAGTTAATGAGTGAATTAATAGGGATATTTTGTTTCTTGGTAGATGCGTCAAATGGAAGAGATAGGCTGCTGAATTGGCTGTTACCTAAGGTAACATCGGCCAGTTTCAAACTTGTTTCCAAAATCAGCCCAAAATTGGGCAGCCCCAGAAAACCTAGAGTAAAGTGCCTTCAGCCCCTACACATCTCCAACAGGTTGGAGATGTTTGTGGCTATATTTTTTTACGAATTGCATGTACAATGTATCGGCGATTTTGTATTCCTGATATCTGCTGGCAATGGAGGAGCATTGCGAAAGGTGAAGTGGGGTTGATTTACTAAAGGCAAATAGGCTGTACACTTTGCAAAAGAATTAGCACTTTGCAGGGGAAATTTCTTCATAGTTTAGTGAATGGGTTTTCTGACTTTCATCATCCAATCATGTGCAAGCAAAATTACTGTTTTTACTTTCCTTACACGTGATTGACTAGTCTTTGCAAAGTGATATTTTCATCACATTCACTACCCTAAGGGAAATGTCCCATGCAAAGTGAAAATTCCCTTGCAATGTAAACAGTCTATTTTCCTTTAGTAAATCAGCCCCAATATATCTTCTGTTGTGGTCTGGTGTAAATAAGATTCCAAGATCCCTTTCCAACCAGACTAAATTTATACTACATAAATGATTATTATAAGTGTTTAATGGGTTTTTGTGATGCAAGCCTGACTGTTTTTTTTATAATCACTGACTGCATAAATAGTGTGCTTATAGGTTTATTTTTTATACAACATAATCATGTATCTTTGCATAATTATAGAGTCTTTGTCACTTTGCCAATTCAGGGAGAAGTGACAGGTTCTTTTTTTGGGCAGAACCTCCTACCCCTTCCCAGTGCTCCTCTGCCTCTTTGTTCCTTCATCATAGCTTTGAAAGTTGTATTGTACACAGGGTTAACATCTTCCACCTCCTTAAAAGAATGTGCAGGCCTGATTATTGATCACTCAGACCCAAGCACTGCCTCCTGGGAGGATGTCATATGCTTCTCCATACCCAGTTAAACCAAGTTTTTTTCAAGAGCTGTGACAAAGTGATGGAGCAGCATGAGATCAAGGCAAACGTGAGTATCAGCCGGTGTGGGGGGGTTTTCCAAATGAATAGACACAGTGACCTATTCTCATTAATAGTTTAGTCATGGGGGTTTTTATTATGTTATTAATGTTTAATTTTAATAGTTTACAGTTGGCACATTCTGCTTTCAAAAGAGGACCAGGGGTGGGAAGCAGGAGGGCACATCTCTGGAACAGTACTAGTAAGATATGTTGAGCCCCATCAGGGCCTTACACATTCTCACACAGCTACCTTCTTATGTATCACTTGTCCCTTCCTTTTAGATTGTAAGCCCTCATGGGCAGGGCCCTCCTTAACATCTTGTCTTGAATTGTATTTTGATTATAATGTCTTCCTTATATTGTAAAGCGCTACGCTAACTGTTGGCGCTATATAAATCCTGTATAATAATAATAAAGTTGTGTGTCTCAATAATTAATGTTCTATACAAACACAATGCTCACTACTCATTAGGGAACCAAGGTACACTTTCTTTAGTCAACATAGCCCCTACAATGAAAGGGCTGGTTGATGTGTCCCTCCCCATCCCTAATCCAAAGGTTTGTGGTCCTCCCTGCTGCTCTCTCTTTTGTAGTGCATTATTTATTTAATTACACACCGTATCTGCTTCAAGTACTATGATAAACAGTCACTTTTTCATACACACATATTGTTTTTAATTGATGATAGTAGTACCCTGTATGCTGGATAGATGCATAGTGAATTAGATCATATATCCATGTCTTTAAGCAGGAATGTCATATATATATATATTGTGGCAGTGCGTGGCAATGCCACTATGTAGAGTGACAAAATGGTCAATCAGGACGGGCTGAGCAGTTCCAGGACAGAAATACTTTTACCGAAAGAGCTGGCTTTACAATTATTTCTGTTTTTTCTAAATTATAACTGGGATCCTGGAACTGGGAGATTTCGAAGAGAACTTGGAGGGATGAAATCTCATTCCTATGCCTGGGCTTTAGTGGTGACCAGCACCAAATGATGGTGCACCTGTGCACAGCCCTTATGAGGAGGATGCTGGCTCAGGGTTCCACCTGGGAGACAGAAGAGGTCTCCGTGAAGTGACTAGCCTGTGTGGCAAAGAGGACACTAGTCTGTGTAACAAGTGTGTTGGATACAAACTGTGTGTTTGGTGATAATGAGACGTCCACAGGAAAATTTTTATTTTGCTGAAGTTATATTGGAGAAACCCCTGTGAGGGAAAACCTATGAATGTTTAACCAGTTGACATCCGCGGTGTTAAACCCCC
>NW_017308984.1:0-33004 GCF_000935625.1 Nanorana parkeri
TGGCCTCGGACAACGCCGCGGCAGTGGCCTACATAAACCGGTAAGGGGGCACGCGCTTTCAGGGCCTCATGCAGTTGGCGACGAATATTCTAACTTGGGCAGAGCACACCCTCCTCTCGCTGACGGCGAGGCATATCAAGGGCAGCCTGAACGAGTTGGCAGATTCGCTCAGCAGGACAGAGCTGCACAGGTCAGAGTGGTCTCTGAACGCAGGGACGTTCGCATGGATCACCAGCTTGTGGGGCTGTCCCGAGGTAGACCTCTTCGCAACAGCAAACAACAAGCAGGTGGAACAATTTTTTTTCGCTCTCCAGGGACGACGGAGCCCTAGGGGTGGACGCTTTGGTGCACCCCTGGAGCTTCAGTCTAGGGTACGCATTTCCCCCACTGCAGTTAATCCCGAATGTGCTTCGGAAGCTCAGGGGCGAACGGATGGCGTTAATTCTCATAGCGCCATGTTGGCAGAAGCGGCCGTGGTTCACGACCCTCCTGGAGTTATGTGTGGCAGGGCCTCTGCTCCTTCCGCCAGCGGCGGATTTATTGATGCAGGGCCCGGTGAGCCACCCGCAGGTGCAAGCTTTAAATTTAGCAGCATGGCTACTGAAAGGGAGGTGTTAATCAGCAAAGGGTTATCCGCACGGGTGGTGACTACACTGCTGCACAGCAGAAAGCCGGTGACCTCTGCGATCTACCTGAAGGTGTGGAAAGTGTTTTCCAGCTGGTACTACAGGCAGGGTAGGCCTGCGGTGGCCACAGTGCCATTGGTGTTGGATTTCCTGCAGGTCGGTTTGGATAAAGGGCTTTCCTGTAGTACTCTGAAAGTGCAGGTTTCTGCCCTGTCTAATTTTGTGGACATTCGATTGGCGGAGGAGCCTCTCATCAGACGATTTATCCGAGCAGTAGGCAGAATGAGACCCCCGAAGAGTAAGGGGGTGCCAAACTGGGATCTCTCGGTGGTGCTGCAAGGGTTTCTCAAACAGCCTTTTGAGCCCCTGGAGGGGTGTTCCATCCAGCAACTGACGTTGAAGACGGCCCTATTGGTGGCGTTGGTTTCCGCACGTAGGGTGAGCGAAATTCAGGCATTTTCTATTACCGACCCCTACTGCACCATCCTGGCAGATCGGATTATTTTGCGACCAGACCCGGCGTTCTTGCCGAAGGTGGTTTCCACCTTCCACAGGACTCAGGAGGTGGTCATTCCGTCGTTTGCCACTAACCCGGCCTCTGCTAGAGAACGGGAGTGGCAGGGTATTGATGTTCGAAGGTGTGTCTTGGAGTACCTCCAAGTCACAAAACCTTGGCGGCAGTCGTCACGCCTCTTTGTTACGTTTGGGGGACCCACTAGGGGGAACAGGGCCACTAAAAGCACGATTGCAAGGTGGATTAAAATGGCCATAACTGACACCTACAAAGCACAGGGCTTGGTGCTGCCAGGTTCGCTTGCGGCACACTCGACTCGAGCATGGGCTACGTCCTGGGCAGAGCGAGCAGGGGCTACTCCAGAACAGATCTGCAGAGCAGCCACGTGGTCCAGCTTCCAGACGTTCGTCAGGCACTACAGGCTGGACCTTATGACTCAACAAGACCAGGCATTTGGCAGGAAAGTCCTGCAAGCTGTGGTCCCACCCTAGGAGGTAAGATTTGTCCTCACTGATCCTCTCGATGGCTGTCCTGGAAGATGACTGGGGAAAACATGAGTTGATTACCTGATAACTCTGTTTCCAGGAATCTTCCAGGACAGCCAGTTCCCGCCCTTGGTGTGTATCCAGGTGGCATCCGAGGTTGGATGAAGGAGGGGATACTTTTGTGCATGGGGTAGCCTTCGGTCCTAGAGGTTACTGACTTGGGATGGAAGGAGGAGTCTATTTAATGTGGTTGATGTGTTTCCTGTTGCAGGCAGGCGGAGCCTATATCTCGATGGCTGCCCTGGAAGATTCCTGGAAACAGAGTTATCAGGTAATCAACTCTGCTTTAAACTCTGCTTTTTTCTCTGCATTAAAAAAAAAACAACCAGACCTTAATACTACTTTAAGTTGCCCTAATAAACAGTGCAACATTTTAGATTCCAAGTGCAAGGGGAATGTGTATCCCCCTGAGTTGTATATTTGCAGCTCGCAATCCACTAACCATTCCAGGGAAGCCTGTAGTGACCCAAACAAACGGGAGGCTTTAATTATCCTTTAAATTTTAAAAATGCATTCAAGTATCTTAACTATCAACAAATAAAGTAGCTTCCCAGAATGCAGGGGGAAGTATTGAGAGGGATTGCGGTGCGTTTGGATTCACATTTGGAACAAGCCCTAAAGCAAAAAGAATAAAAAAATTCCTCTTACCAAGCAGAATAGCACCGATAAGGTGCCAGATTAGACCTGTCTTGTGAGAATCCCTTTGACACCATTGTTGGGGCTTGTAGCAACTACAGTTGTAGGCAAATCCTTTATATGCCTGTGCTTTAGACTTCGCAATAAGTCCCTCGGGCAGCAGATACAGTCCTGTGGTGCAACATTAATGTGTTTTAATTGGCTGCAAAAGAGCCCTATGTAAGAAATAGCACCTTGCCTGTTGTATAGCACTTGACTTTTCCTAAAGTGGACCTAAAATAAAAAGGTGAAAATAGGGAATATTTAGAGATGCTAAGTGTTAAAAAATATTACCTTTTAAAATGCATTTTTTTGTTGTTATGGAATTTCTTCTGAAAAATAGCATTGCACCTAATAACATGGGTATGTGCCTAGGCTCAGGATGACTATACCTGTATATCTGTAGGGTGTGAGACCAGCAGTAAGAGGCAGCAGTGCCTTAGATTTCAATTTACCTACATAATTTATATTGTTCACCTTTACTAATGGTTACTATGCTCGACATCACACAGCTGTGATTTAGTTTTGTCATGTTTTACTTTGTGAACAAATAACTTTTTTCTTTTTGCATTCAGGAAAATGAGAAATCGCCAAGCCAAAACCGGAAAGCCAAAGATGCTACATCAGATAGCGGAAAAGGTGTGTGTTTTCCCTTTTTCTAAATTATTATTATGTATATAATGAAAAAATGACAGGATATTCCAATTTGTAGGTTTTTTGTTGTTGTTTTTTTTCAGTGAACTGCAACACCAATAATAGATTTAGATTAATCACATTTTCTTAAGCTGTTATCTGTTGACTACAGATAAACTCGCTGAAGATTCTGCTTCCTTAACCTTTCGCTGCCAAGCCCTCCAGAACATTTTTAAAATCAGCTGGCCACGCCATTTTTGCAATTTTTTTCCCATCGATTTGATTCTCAACTGCTGGGTTGCTAGCGTTTGTAAAAGACCCCCCAAACCATATATTTTCTGAAAGCGCAGGCCCGGTAGAATAAAAATATGGTGATACTAAATTTGTAGGCCCCGCGATAATTGCGCAAATGTTTCTCAAATATTAAACCGATAAAAATACACAATTCAATTGTTAACACACCAAAATCAGTATCCGTGCACAAAAAAAATTATTTTCTGACTAAATCTAAAAGATAAAACTGTATTGAGTTAATAAATAACAAATATTAGCAAATTTGTAATTGCGCCTTTTTGCGAAAAGGTAAAAAAATGAAAGTACGCAAAACTGTAAGCGACTTATGTAAAAAATTGTTTTTGTGTTGTGATAAAATGATACAGGTGTATATTTAATTGCAACACAAGGTATGGCAATGCGTCACAAAGCTTTGCCATGCGCTGCCACAGATAATTTAATGTTTTTTTTGTAAAGAAAATAAAAAATCATGCACTGCGATGTGTTCTAACAACGCACTGCAGCGCATGTGCATGATGGCCCACAATATGTGAATGTTTTGTGGGGGGAGGGAGGGGTTGTGCTTTTTTTTTTTTTTTTACACTTTTTATTTATTTTTAAATTTTATTTTGTTTTAAAAACATTTTAAACTTCTTTTTTTTTTATTTTGTATTAATTTTTTTTACTGTTGGGGGGGGCTACGGTGAAATCTCTGGGGTCTAAACAGACCCCTGACATTTCCCTTTTGAAATAGAAAAAGAAATTGAGGACACCAAATCCTCAATTTCTTTTTCTGCAGCCTCAGCACTCAATGAATGGGAAGAACTCAGTACAGAGGCTCCTCCCCATTCATTCAGAAACTGCTGATAGTAAAATATTTACTATGAAGCAGTTTATGAATGGGGAGAAGCCTCCATAGTGAGTGGTAGTCCCCATTCAGAAATTCATGAATGAACAGCCAACCAGGGACGCCGATCTGTCATTACACTGAGAACCCGGCGGAGCCGCTGTGATTTCAAGGCGGCTCTGCCGGGTTCTCAGTGTGTAAGGACAGTTTAGCATCTCCTGGTTACCAAGTAACCAGGGAACGCTGGACTGTCCTTACACACTGAGAACCTGGCGGAGCTGGGCATGATATCACGGCGGCTCCGCCGGGTTCTCGGTGTGTAATGACAGTTCAGCATCTCCTGGTTACCTAGTAACCAGGAGACGCTGGACTGTCATGAGAGCTTGTCAGAGCCGGCTTTGATATGACCACCGGCTCCGACAAGCTCTCATTGTAATGACAGCTGGTCCCGGCCAATAGAAAACAGTTGTGCGGAGCTAGCTGTCACTGCTAACCTTTTTTTTTTTTTTTTTTTACTTTTTCTATTCTGCTCGGTACCAGCAGAATAGATCTAAAAGGTAAAAAAAATGACGGTACTCAAAACTGTAAATAAGCGACTTGTGCTAAAAAATGGTTTTTACGCTGTGTTTGTGTTGTGATAAAATGATACAGGCGAATATTTAACTGCAACACAAAGATCACAACGCATGGCAATGCGTCACAAAGCTTTGCCATGCGCTGCCGCAGTTAATAAAAAAAATGTTTTTGAAGAAAAAAAAATACATTAAAAAAATAATGCACTGCGATGCGTTCTAACAACGCACTGCAGTGCATGTGCATGGCGTACACCTCAATATGTGTATGTTATGTGGGGGAAGGGAGGGGTTGTGCTTTTTTTTATTAGCTTTTTTTGTACACATTTTTTTTTAATTTTATTTTTTTTACATTTTCTATTTATTTTATTTGTTACTGTTTGGGGGGGCGTGGTGAAATATCTGGGGCTAAATAGACCCCTGACATTTCCCTTTTGAAATAGAAAAAGAAATTGAGGACACCAAATCTGCCGCTCGTCCCTCCCCCTCCGCCGGCCAATTTTCATTGGATCCCCGCTGCCACAGACCCTACAAGTGGGGGACAGCAGATCCGTACGACATACGTCCTTGGCAAGGAAAGGGTTAAAGGGTTTCTAAACCCTCTGTGTTTTTTTCCAGCAAGCAGTAGAAATAGGCAAAAAGTTTGGAAAAAAAAAACGATTTATCAGCGGTTTAAGCTTACCCTGTTTTCGTCGCGCGCTCCCGTCTGAGAATCCGAAACTGCTCAGGCAGCCGCAAGGCATCTTGGGGTGGGCACAGTTCGTTTTTTCGGCCAGGAGACGAGCAGAGATGCAAGGTAAGTCTATGGATGCGTGCACGCGCATGCAGACACTGCTGGATCGGAAGTGCCTGCAAGCAGAGAGGAGTCGGCGCTGGATCGCACCGCTGGAGGGACAGATGAAAACATTAGGAAAGGAGAGGAAGATCGTATTAAGAAACCTCATTTAAGGTAAGTGCTAACATTAACATTGGGGTGAGGGAATTTTTTTTTAACTTTAATGTCACTTTAAGGGCATTTTACAACTATGCTTTGCTGGAATGTACTTATTGCCAATTCGTGTAACATCGTGCATCATTTTTTTTTTTTTTTTGTATAATCTTTATTTTTCTCGTTTCACAAATAGTCACATTCACAAAGGAACATTTAAGGAACAAAAGTGGGTCCAACATAAACCCCGACAGCAAAAATAAATAAAGAAAAAAGTCACAAATACAATGACTTACATGATCACGATGTAACGCAATAAGCGAGTATGTCGCCCCGGCCTCATCATGTCACATCACATAGGCTCGATTTTTCAGGGAAGATGGTGATGTCGTACACCAACCTATCTCCGAGTATCTAAAGCAGTACATACTGATATCCAGTGCTATTAGGTAGTTCATGAAGTGGAACCCTCCCAGAAGGCCAAGAGCCGGGGGATGACTCATCAAGCCAGTGCCTGGGTGCCCTCACGGGATCACCCGTCAAGGCGGGTTAGATACATAGTGCAGCTATGTTGCCCACTTAGAGTAGAAGCGGTCATGTTTGTTGCCACTCCTCGCCACCCACTCCTCTGCCTCCTGGATTTGTGTGACCTGCGCCACCCATTCAGATCTCCCCGGTACCCTAGCCTGCTTCCAGTATCTGGGGTTGAGTCTCCTCGCCGCATCCAAAAGATGGGGCAGGGCACTCCTCCTATAGGAGCCAATGGACGTGGAAGGGAGGTGGAACAGGATATGAACGGGGTCGTCTGGTATGTCTATAGTTGTGATAAGTTTAATTTGAGTGCGATTATCTTGCCAGAAGCCCCGTACAAGAGGGCACTCCCACCAGATATGTAGGAGACTACCTGGTTGCCCACATCCCCTCCAACAGTGCGAGGGTGTCCCCAGGTATATGGCATTCAGGTAGAGCGGAGTACGATACCAACGGGACAGCAATTTGTAATTGGTTTTGTGCATCTTGGAGTCTACAGAGGATTTGTGTGTGAAGCGGTATATCAAGTGCCATTGGTCATCTGAGAGATTCCGTCCCAGCTCCCTTTCCCATTCCCCCAGGAACCTTGGTCTGTCTCTTGTGAGCGTGGACAAAAGCATGCCATAAAAGGATGAGACTAGTCGATCTGGGGATGTAGATCCCGCACATAGGGACTCAAAGGGTGTGAGGGAGGACATGGGCCGCATACCCTTGGCAATCGTTCCAAAGAAATGGGTAAGTTGTCGATACCTCCAGTCTGCCAAGAGGAAATCGCCAAATTTGGTTTTGATCTCCTCCAGGGACATCAGAGAACTCCGGCTGAGGAGTTTATGACAGCGGAAGTCTCCCTGCAGGTCCCATAGGCGGAAAAAGGAAATATCTTCCCCACGAGGGAACCATGGATAGCCCCCTAGTGGGGACAGCGGGGGCGAGAGGAGACCCCCAGCATTTAGTCTATCCCACAGCTGGAGGGTCTGATGAGTCGGGGGATGTGTGGTCAGAGAGACCACGACTAGCACAAGCTACCCAGATCACGACCCGCCATGCATTTTTCCATCTGTACCCAGAGCCTGGTGGAAGCGTCAAAATGCCAGTTAACAATCCTTTGGAGAGAGATGGCTTTATAGTATAGGTTAACGTCAGGTAGGCCTAGTCCCCCGGCCCTTTGGGCCTGCGCAGGATGGTATATGCTATTCGGGGTCTCTTACCCCCCCCAAACAAAGCGAATAAACAGACTACGAAGTTTTACAAAGTATGTTTGAGATAGTAATATAGGTATCATTTGGGGGTAGAAGAGGATCCGAGCGAGCACAGTCATCTTCAGTATGTTAATGCGACCCAGCCACATGAACGATGTGCGATCCCAATCCTGGAGATCTCTCTGGAGGTTGTGTAGTAAGGGTTCAAAGTTGTGCGTATAAAGGCGGGAGCAGTGGTTGGTCAATTGAATACCCAGATATCTTATGGCCGTCGTGGACCAGGAGAACGGGAAGCTCTGTCTCAACTGGTGAGCCATTGCCGACGGGACCGTGATGGGCAGAATTTCAGACTTATGGTAGTTAATTTTGAGGTTGGATAGCTGTCCATAATGGGCGAACTCCGAGACCAAGTTAGGGAGCGAGGTGATGGGATCCGTAACATAAAAAAGGATGTCGTCTGCATAAGCAGATAATTTATGTTCCTGGGAGCCAATCGTCAGGCCTTTTAATATCAGGGTTATTGCGGACCTTATTCAGGAAGGGCTCCAGGGCCAGCGCGAACAAGAGCGTGGACAAAGGACATCCCTGCCTGGTGCCATTTCCAATTCTTAAGGGGTTGGAAAGGGTACCATTCACCTTCACGCGGGCTGATAGGTCACTGTAGAGAGAGGCCACCCAGCTCATCATCTGGGGGCCAAGCCCCAGGGTTTCCAACACCGTCCTCAGAAAAGTCCAATCCACCCTGTCAAACATTTCTCAGTGTCAGAAGGAGGATGAGAGGCACGGTGGGTAGCCCAGTGAACCGCATGGATTGCTCAAAGGGAGCTGTCCCTAGTCTCTCTCCCTAGTATAAAACCGGTCTGGTCTGGGTGAATAACAGCGGGCAGGAAGACCTTCAGGCGGTCGGCCAGTATCTTGGAGAGAAACTTGAAATCTGTATTAAGCAGCGATATGGGCCTATAGCTTTGAGGGGTAGAGGGGTCTTTGCCTTCCTTTGGGAGGACCGTGATATAAGCCAGCAAAGCCTCTGAGGGTGCTGACTCCCCTGGCTAGGGCATTATAGTAGGAACATAAATGTGGGGAAAGCAGGGGCATGTATTTCATGTAGTAAACTTTCGAGAAGCCGCCCGGGCTCTTCCCATTAGGTGACGCTTTAATGACAGCCTCCACTTCCTCTGAGGTGATAGGTCTATCTAAGTCAGCCGCAATTGAGGGGGAAAGTGCCTTAAGGCCCGCTTCCTTCAGGTATTGGCTGATAAGGGATTTTTTGGCGGATAGTGCCTCCGGGGGCATAGTAGGGTGTATGTTATACAGTGTGGCATAGTAGTCCCTGAAGGCTTCAGCTATCTTGAAGGAGTTATAAACCGGGGGCCCCGAGGGGGTTTGAAGCTTGTGGACGTGGGTCAGCCCCCCTGCTCTTCCTCAACGCCCTGGCTAGCAGGCGCCGACATTTATTCCCTTGCTCATAATATAGGTGAGAGACATAGCGTAGTTTCTTTTTAATTTGGAGGTCTAAGAAGTCTATTAGATTTTTACGGAGGGTGACCAAATCCTGGGCATCTTGGGAGAGACCCATGCGCTTATGGCGTTGCTCTGCTCCCCGGATCGAAGCTATCAAGCGTTCAAGCTCAGCCTTCCTAGCCTTGTTCAGTCTCGAGCCCTGTGAAATCAGCACTCCGCGGACCACTGCCTTGTGCCACACTGAGCCCACCGAGGTCTCCCCCGCTGTGTTTTCTAAGAAGTAAAGGCGCAGCGTCTCAGAGGTCACACCCGCCGCCACTGGGTCATCAAGCAGGTTCTCATTGAGGCGCCAGGTCCGCGAAGTGCTGGGGACCCGGGGCAATGAAATCGAGAGAGAGGCGTGATCGGCAATAGTAATGGGGTTAATAGTCGCCTCACACAAGGCGTCCAGATAGTATTGATCAATAAACAGCATATCGATCCGGGAGTAAGAGTCGTGGGTCTTAGAGTAGTAGCTGTAGTCTCTATCTGATGCATGAGTCACCCTCCAGGTGTCTAGTAAGTGCTTATCATAGAAGGCTTTGCGTAAGTGTCGCAGAGCCGCAAGGGAGTGTGCGGACGTGCCCGAGGACGTGTCCAGTACTGGATTAGGACTAAAATTGAAGTCCCCTCCCAGCCCAAGCAGGCCCTCCTGGAAGTACGTCAGTTTGGCCAGCAAAGAGTCCAGGAACATAAGCTGACGAGTATTGGGAGCATATGCCGTGGCAAATGTGAAAATCTTGCCCTCGATGGACCCCTTCAAAAATAAGAACCGGCCACCAGGGTCTGTTATTTGGTCAAGGAATTGGAAGGGGCACATCTTATGGACAGCTATTGCAACCCCGCAGGATTTGGGTATGGGGGAGTTACTAAGATACCAACCAGAGTACATATGTGTAGGCAGCTTGGGTACAGCATTATCACGAAAATGAGTTTCCTGCAACATTACTACCTGTGCTCCTAGGTGCCTCAGTTCCCTCCACAGTCTGTTCCGCTTGACTGTTCCGGAGAGCAGAGACCCCGCACACTTTCATGTGCCCGTTTGCGGGTCTCATTAGCGGTATCTTCGCGGTGGGGAGGAGCATTTTCAATTTGTGGGGTTGAGAGTGTTCACCAAGGTGCTTGCCCCGATTCTGGGCTCCTTCCCCTCAAGCCCCGCCCACCACCACCACAAATAAGGGTTTACAGTAGGGATGTCCCGATTACCGATGCTAGCATCGGAATCGGGCCCGATACAGGGCATTTTGACAAGTAATTGTACTTGTAAAAATGCGCCGAAGCTTGCGCTATGTTTTTTTTTTTTTCTTCTTACCATGGACGTGTGCAATGTACATATATACAGCACACAGCTCCACTACACTCCAGCAATAGAGTTACAATTCTCCCCTGCTAACATGAATAGGTTAAACCATGATCCATAGTACATAACATGTAGTTGTACTATGGATCATTTAAAGTCACCTGTCCCTTTAAGAAAAAGTATCGGTAATTGGTATCGGCAAGTACATGAGGGGATGTACTTGTACTTGTACTTGGGCCTGATTAGTGGCATCGGGACATCCCTAGTTTACAGCCTTACTGTGCATTTTGGCTAATTATAGTAAATTACATAATTTACTTATTTAGCCTAAGGAATGCATTAATCAAGAAAAGATAGAACCCCATAGTTCTCCTTTAAATGTGTTGGAACTTCAGGCGATTCGCCTTTCCCTCCTTCATTGGTCGACCCGGCTTCAGGATCTGGCGGTTCGGGTCCAGTCAGACAACGCCACCGCGGTGGCGTACATCAACCTCCAGAGCGGCACAAAAAGCGTGGCCTCAGGTCGAGAAGTGTTCGGGATTCACTCCTGGCTGGAGAATCGGGTTCTGGCTCTCTGGGCGGTCTACATACCGGGGGTGGACAATTGGCAGGCCGACTACCTCAGTCGACAGTCGGTGGACCCGGGAGAGTGGTCACTGCACCCGGACGTGTTTCAGCAGCTCTGTCTTCGCTGGGGGACGCCGGCGGTGGATCTTCTGGTGTCTCGCTTCAACCGGAAGGTGGACAGGTTTGTGGCCGAGGCCCTGGATCCCTGGGGGAGGCGGCGGATGCCCTGGTGGCTCCTTGGGGTCATTACGGTCTGATTTATGCCTTCCCTCCTCTGTACCTGTTGCCCAGGCTTCTGCACCGGATTGCGTCCGAGGACATCACCGTCATCCTCGTGGCCCCGGACTGGCCTGGGAGGGTATTGTACGCGGACGTGGTTCAGCTAGTGGTGGACGCCCCGTGGCGGCTGCCTCTGCGTCCCCATCTTCTGTCCCTGGGACCTGTGTTCCATCCTTCTTTACAGTCGCTGGCTTTGACGGCGTGGCTGTTGAAGCCATTTCAAAGTGTATACCATTTAGGGCTGCAACAACTAATCGACATAATCGATTATAATCGACTATTGAAAAAGTTGTCAACTTTTTCAATCATCGATTAATCGGAAACTATGACCGGGGGTTGTCCGATGCGGTCATTTCCACGATGCTTAGGGCGCGCGAAGCGGTTTCGCGTAAGATTTACCATCGCTCATGGAGGTTCTATTTTGCCTGGTGTGAGGCTGGGGGCACTGTCCCCGCGCTTGTTTTCTGTCAGCAGAATTCTTGCATCGCGGGGTGGGTCAAGGGCTGGCCTTGAGCACGTTGAAGGGCCAAATATCTGCTTTGGCTGTGCTTTTCCAGCGGCCGGTGGCGTCTAATGCTTTAGTCCCCACATTTGTTCAGGGGGTGATGCGCATAGCTCCCCCTGTCCGCTCGCCTTTGGCACCGTGGGATCTGAATCTGGTGCTTTCGGTGTTGCAGGAATCTCCATTTGAACCTCTTCGGGAGATTCTACTTATGTCTTTGTCACAAAAGGTGGCCTTTTTGGTGGCCATCACTTCCCTTCGGCGGGTGTCGGAGTTGGCTGCCTTGTCCTGCAAGTCTCCTTGCTGGTTTTGCATAGGGACAAGGCGTTCTCCGTCCTCGGCTGGCCTTCCTGCCTAAAGTTGTGTCGGCATTCCATCTGAATGAGGACATTGTCTTACCTTCCCTGTGCCAAAGCTGGTTCATAGGAAGGAACGTGCGATCCACTTTTTGCATGTGGTTCGCGCTCTCCCTGTTTACTTGGAAGCTACGGCTTCTTTCCAATTTGTACTTGTCAAAATGCCCCGATGCCTAGCGCCGAAGCTTGCGCTATGTTTGTTTTTTTTCTTTTCTTACCTTCCGTGGTGGCTGGGGTCCTCTGGGCAGGCTGGAGGAGCGTCGCATCACTGCTGTGGGCGGAGCTCCAGGTGGGGTCTAATGTAGTTGGCCGGCGACCTGGAGCTCCACCCACAGCAGCGACGCTCTGCCGCTCAGCGCCGCCGACGTCGTCCTCACATGAGAGGGAAAAAAGCTATCGGCAGCTCGTGAGGCACCTCCATTGCACGTGGAGCGGTGACGCAGGGGGGCGTGGAGCAGTGACAGGGCAGGGGGCGTGGAGCATAGTTACATAGTATTTGGGGTTGAATAAAGACATACGTCCATCAAGTGCAACCCAGTGACGGAGCTGGACTCATGGATCTGTGACAGGCTCTGTCACCTCCCTCCCCTGTCCCCGGCTCGTTCTTGTCACAGGAGTTCTAGCACAGTGCTGTGCTGTGCTAGAACTCCTGTGTTGGAGGTGACAGGGCCAATAAAGAGTACCTGTCACCTCCAAATGCTATCACACAGGGGTTTGTTAGCCCATGTGTGATAGCAATAAATTTAAGTGAAAAAAATAGTTAGGAAAAGTAAAAAATAATAAAATAAAGTTAAAAAAAATAACAACTGATTAAAAATGTAACTAAATAAAAAAAAAGACAATAAAGTAAAAATAATAAAATAAATTAAAATTAAAAATGTTTACAAAGTAAATAAAAATTGGAAAAAAATGAAAACCAGCCCGACTTGGGTGCCATTAGAAAATAATGGCACTGCCAGCGCGATCAGCGGTGGAGTGCAATCCATGACCGCCCGGTCATCGTGCACAAAACCGAGCAGATGGCTGGGCGGTCATGGAATCGTACACCACCGCCGATTGCGCTGGCAGTGCCATTATTTTCTAATGGTACTCCATTCGCGCCAGGCAGATTGCGCGGTTTCCCGACGCAATACCGCCTGGGCGGTCCCACATGATCGCAGTTGAATACATGAATAGGTTAGTTGTTTTATTGTTCTAAAACAGTCTTATATTAAAGTTCTTCATAATCATAAACAAATTGGCCTAAAATCATTAGTCTATTGTTTTTTTTTAAATGTCACCTGTCCCTTTAAGAAAAAGTATCGGTAATTGGTATCGTCAAGTACATGAGTGGAAGTACTTGGTCTTAAAAAAGGGGTATCGGGACATCCCTATTTATCTCCCTCTGGAATGGCAGTTATAGAAGTATTTGTGTTGAGTTCACATGTATGCACAGTATCTGCAGATTTTACAGGAGCCTTCCTTCTTCCCTGTTGGATTTTTTAAATGTTATTTATCTATATATATTACCAAAAAATACAACTGCACTAATGTGAACAAGGTGGAGGAACATAGCAAAAAAACTGTAGCAAGGAGATCTTCAACCAGTTGGTGATTTAGTCCTGTAGGTCAAATTTCACTTTAAGTGACCAGGTGCGTGTGATTTTTACACAGCAAAGCGTATTTATCAACCAAAAAGTCTCTAAGCATATTTCCACTAATGCCATATATGGAAAAATCATGCACATGATGCATATATAATGCTGCTTCACAGTTTAGACAAAAATGGTTAGCTCATGCATTTACATTCCTGCATTCATCAACGCAAGCAACACAATGTAGAGCTAATTTAAACATCACCTTGCAATTCAGGGCAGGGCTTTGCACAACACACCTGCTGGGTGTGTACACACTACAAAGGTGTTTAGATTCCACCCATAGATCATGCTGGGAGGGAACACACTACAGAGGTGTATACATGTTCGTGGTGTGTTTATAAGGTTAGTAAATCAACCCCAATGTGTTTCCTATGTATCGCAGTTCAATGTAGTGGTTTTCTTTGAAAAGTATTGTTGCCAACATTTTATGGGAATATTTATAAAGAAATGAATGTGATATTTACCAAACATTCACTGCAAGTGAATCTTACTAGGGGATGTGTTTTAAATAGTAATTGATCTATCTGCAGTAATGTTGAGTGTCACATTTACTGCTTCATAAATATTCCCCTTAGCGTTAAAGGAGAATTTTAGGGAGAATGAAATGCACTTATCCCCAGAATTAGAGCTGATGTGTGACAATGAAGCTGTCACACGTCGGTGCTATAGAACGAGAACTGAGCGATCACATACTGCTGATCGCTCAGTCCCCGACTGTCAGTCACTGCTCCCGGCAGGGATTGCTCCCTCCCCCCTCCGTTCCTTCAGCGCTGACTGGAGGGACAGACAGGGGAGGGGGTGGGCACAGCTGGCTCTACCTCTAGAGAGGCAGAGCCAGCTGTCAATCAGGTAGCAGGCTGGATGTTGACAACGTCGGGATCTTTTCCGGCCGCAATGCGGCTCTGCGCTGTCAGCATATGGCGTGCAAATGCCCGTTATATGCTGAGTTTTGGGTCACAGGAGGACATTGGTATATGTCCTCCTATGAGCCTAAAAAGAACTATGGCAAAATAAAATTGGGCCATAATTATCTTTGAAGTTCAGCACCAGTGTATAGAGGACTTTTCTAGTATTGTCTTCCAGCTTGCACAGTGCTGAAAGATTACTTATGCTTTACTCTTGCAGATGGCCTTGCATACTCTGCCCTACTCAAGAATGAACTCTTAGGAGCTGGAATTGAGAAGGTTCAGGATCCCCAAACTGAAGATCGTCGCTTGCAGCCTTCTACACCAGAGAAGAAGAGCCTTTTTACAGTAAAAAAATCACATTCTTTACTATATTGTACCTTAAGGTGATATTTGTCTGTTCCTCCCCACGCACACCGCCCTCACCTAAATTTAACAGAAACATCAATTTCCCGAATCATCTTCCAGGACAGCAACCTGAGAGATGATTGGTTCCACCTTCTACAGGAAACACAATTAGCAAAACAGTTAAAAGCCCCTCCCCTTCCCCTCGTACCTCAGTTTAGATTGTGTTTCCTACCGTCCAGGACCACGTCACGTTTGTTCTTTTTCTTCCTGACCGGTTGGCCTTGAGGTCACGGATCCCCCTCTGTGCGGCTCTGCTGTTGAAGGTGTTTTCCCTCCCTTCTGGCCTTGCTGTAGAGCGGAGGGGTGTTTTTCCCTATGTTGTTTGAAAGGCCAGGATCTGGTTCCTTTCTTCCCTTAAAGGATCCACTCCTGAGGCCCCCAGGCCGGTGGCCCTGTCCTGCTTCCCCCTGCTTGATGTAGGGGAGCTGGTAGTGGGGTTCTGTAGCGGTGTCCGGCATGCTGGAGCGGTGAATCGAGCGGGCAGTGGACTGAGAGGCACTTCCGGTGTGTTCCAAGCCTCGTCTTGGGGCGCATGTCGTCACTTCCGGTCGCGGGTGATTTCTTCGCTTCCGTCGCGGCTTGTTGCCTCACTTCCGCTGCGCGCTCTCTGCTGTGAGGTGTGTTGGACCTGTGGAGCTCGAATACCAGGACAGTCTGTGGGGGAAGAAACCGCTTACGCTGCCCGATGGAGGAGGAAGGCAAGCCAGCGGTGACTGTCCCCAAAGGTAAAGGGGAGTCATCAGGGAAAGTGTCTCCTCAGACACTGGGTAGAATGTAGTAAATGCCACTGGAAGCATCAGTTCTGGCACAGAATGTGTGCTTAAGAGATTAGAACAGGTAGCTCAGTGGAGACGTCTAACCTCTCCCTGAAATGCCTATGTTAGCATTTCTAAGCATTACACCCTGTTCTGAAGATACATTCATAAACAACCCTCTCTTTGAGAAGGGAGCAGCCGACACTCATGTCCAGCTGTCACCGATAGCACAGATGCCCAATAACGATTGCGAACCAATCAAAGCTGTCCCCAACCATGTGATCATTATGTCAGCCGTGGAATGGTGATCATATGCATACTGAAGACTTTTTTTTGTCAAAATAAGCCTTCAACCTGCTGCTGCCAGCTACTGTATCTGACAATTGCAGTATTAACATTTGTAAATTGAAAAAATATTTTTTGCACACTTGTCAGCCTATAATAAAAAAGAAACCAAAGCAAGCTTTTTATTATAACATTAAACATTGTTCCAAATGAAAGTCTTATGTTTTTAAAAACAATTTAGACAAGTTAACAGATGCATGCTGATACTGCAAAATTTGTCTTGGGCATCTAGGCATTAATGACCTTTTGGGCATGAAAGGGTTGAGTAATGGTGGGTTTGAACCGCAAATAACTGAGGCTGTACTCGGACATGGCTTGTGTGTAGGCCATCGAGGCTAAGGCGGTGTTGAGGAGGTCACACACACTGTAAATGTGTGTTTAGCACTTTAAGAGCCTTAATAGACAGGATTTTATAGCATCCTGGATACTTGACCCGAGAGACCATTAGAAACGGTAAAGAGTTAGTCTGCGAGTGGAACAATCTAGGAAACTCGGTCTAGCAGGGTGACTAGAACTGAAGGAAAGCTAGCCAGAAGGCTGGAAATTGATTTTATGAACTGTGTTGCTGTATAACGGTGACCATGTGGGGGAAATTTGTTATCCCTGAAACTTAAACTGGTGAGTGGACTGGCTCTTTTGAAGTGCTCTACTTTGGGTGCTGATCATTACAATATATGTAGCTAATTACAGGGGAGGACTTTTAATGTTTCTGAAGAGAACTTCTTGCTAGTTTCAGTAATAAAATAACCTGAACTGTCACCATTAAGGGAAATAGCAATGTTTAGCTAGGGCTTGACGACTAGAAATTGCATCCTGGCGCCTGGGCTTTAGTCAGCCTCCTCCGCATCAGCTCTGCAAAACCCCACCCCCCCCCACACACACAACACACACACACAACACACACACATACGTTCTCCCAGCAGGGAGCATGCTGCGTTCTGTGTCCCTTTCGATCCCTGCTGCTCTCCCTGGTGTATCAGCAGAGGCAGTGGGGATCGGAGGGTACACTGACCGCTGTCAGCTGCAGTTACCCTCACCCCCATCCCCTGTGCCCACCACTGCCCCCTCTTCCACTGGATGGAAGACTTGTCGCCAGTGGTAGAAAGTCGGCGACAAGTCTCCCATTCAGCCGCTGCGACCAATAGCCAGCCTGCTATTGACTATTTTAACTTGCAATAGCCAATAGTAGGCTGGCTATTGCACCTGCCTGCTGTCAATCAGCAGGAGAGGACCTGAAGGGAGAGCTTTCTTGTTAAGGTCCCTCCAGGCAGTGGGTGGGTGCAATAGCCAGCCTGCTATTGGCTTTTGCAATTTGAAATAAAAAATGTAAAAATCCCAAAAAATTAGCATGCATGTAAAAAAATACAATATGCAGTACACATAAGTGATGTAATATGTATTCATAAGCTGTTTTGTGCCTTAGTTCTTAAATTGTCAATCCATATGTTTAGTTAACAAATGTGATTTTTTTCAATATATGGTACCTGCTTCCTGTAAGGTGTGCATATATATCGGGACAGGGCTCAAATATCTGGAAGCCTCATGTTAGGGTGCGGTATGTGCCTGCAGTCATCATCTCTGAATACTAAACTAGCCAAGAGAGGCTTCTTCGCTATAGAAGGGTACTTAATTGTAGCTTTGTATACTGAATACAAAAAGAGTGTATTATGTGGCTTTATGACAGACTTTGAACCCCTTTTACACACTGCTAAGATGTTAACTCTAGAGCTGCAGCAAACGATTATTTTCATAATCGATAAGCTGCCCGATTTTTATTTTTTTCAACTAAATCGATTGGTTGCATTAAAAAAAAAAATATCTTCCCCCTCCTCTCTTGCCCCCCCCCCCCTTCCATTCAGTTTGCATGTTCACTTGTGCTGTACTTTCACTGCTGCGTCAGCTCGCTTCTGTTCTCTATGTTTTGTTTGTTTATTTGCAACTTAAAATCCAATAAAAATTTTGTAAGAAAAAAATAAAGAGTCAACTCATAGAAAAATGAATGAATCATTACATTGTAAACTTGCATATAGGGCTGCAGCTAACGATTCATTTCGTAATTGATTAGTTGCCGATTATTTTTTTCAAATAATCGATGAGTTGCATTAAAACCCCCCCCCCAAAAAAAACAACCTCTCTCGCTTTCCCGCCCTCTCAACTTATCGACAATGATAATAGTTGCCAACTATTCTCATAATCAATTAGTTGTTGGAGCCCTAGTTAACTCTATAGTCTTACCCTTCTTGTAAATGTAGGAGCGCGGTGTGGAAAGTCTATGACCTCTGGGCTGTGGCTCAAGACAGGAGATCTCCAGATCCAGATACAAAAGCAGTTGGGAGAACTTTCTGGAGAGGCATATAGTTTTGCAAGTGTGCATGCACTATTTTAAATTTGCAATTTCAGACTGTTTGTCCCCCAACCGCTACAAAAAAGGTTATGTAGGGAGGAGCGGATGAGCACTGCCAGCACAAAGAGTCATTAGACACTGAGAAAAGGAAAGGGGGCTGTGCTAGGGAAGTGACACTATTTCTTGAGTAGTAAAATTTTCTAGCCAATTTAAAGGTACATTGCAAGTGAATACAAATAATTTATACAAATGAAAAATGTTGCAAGCAAAGATTTAAAATACTTTTGTTTTTCTGTCAGTTTCCTGCAGTTTAAGTTGATAATGGGGTCTCTTTTAACACTTTGTACTCTAGAAAAAACTATCCATTAATGACAGTTTTCAAGGTGTAAGAGGTTTCCCGAAACCGTATTATCAGACACTTGCCAATGTTAAGTTGAATAGAAGTAATTTTGGAGGTGTCTTTTAATATTAGATAGTAGGCATTTTCTTAAGACAGAACTGTTTTAGAGGATAAATTATGATTTGCTTTATTTTTCATCCTCTTGGCTTGACGCCAGATACCACTTTGGTCTTTTGTATGCTTTATCTCTCCAAAACCGAATTTACAAATGGGGTTTGTAATAGTTTACAAATTAGGTTCATAAAAGCTAAAAGACCGTAAGAGACATACGCTTCACTCTTTGTGCTTGTGACCATTGTTGCCTGACTGAAAGTAAGGCAAAGTCCTACATTTTGAATTGTCACCAGAACATGAATAGAGGTAAATTCTTCCAATTGGGACACTTATTCCAGTTACAACTGTCAATGGGGGGTCCCTTACTTTGGAGAGATTGCCTCTTACTTGTTGTTACATCAATGGTGCAGTATGTAAGACCCCGTTCACAGCAAGGCATAATCGTTTTTGCACATATGTATACGTGGGTACAGCTAGCTTTTTTTGCCCGCGCACATGAGGACACACGTTTTGAGTGGCAGCTTAAGAAACATTGCGGTCAATGGAGGAACGCTCGTAAAAATGCGTACAAAAATGTGCAGCATTCTTCTTCCGCACATTTCCTGCAATTTCCTTTGAAGTCTATGGGGGAAATTTGAGCAGCAAATTGCCATAAGGAGATGTACTTTTTTTTCTGCGTTTGGCGTTTTGCTGCTCGGGTGGGAACAGGGGCCATTGTAAATCAAGGGATTTCTTGTGTTGGGCGTTTGGAAGCGCTTTTTCTACTGCTCAAAAACGCCCAGGTGTGAACCAGGCCTAAAGGTAAGGTGGCACACGGACCTGACAGGTTCTAATAATTTTCTTTTAATTTTATCCAAGGCAAGAAAATATTGATTTTTAGATACTTTACGTCATTGATGCTGAACAGGTATACAGCAAGTTAAGTCTGATCACTCAATCTGAATATTTATTCTGGATCAGTTACTCTGAAAGTACTGAAGCATTTGGATCAGTACGACAACCAGTCAAAAATAATTTTTGTAGGAGAGACCAGCAATGGTAGCCTGCTTTTTTTATTCTTTTTAAATAGTCACATGGGTAATTCTTTTGCATTGACCTGTGCTTTAAAGGAAACTTGTTATGAGAGAAATATGCAGGCCTGCTTTGTTGACCTCTCCTTCTAAAAATCGCAAGTTGGCTGGATCCTGTTCAACTTTAAAGCTCATGTGTCCACCAAGAAAAATCTGAACCTGCTTTTTTTTCAAAGAGCAGACATTTTAGAAGTACTACATCTCTGCTATCTTCGGTTAAGCAGGCCACCTATCGCAATAATGTGCTAATTGTAAAGTACAAGGAATAGATGTAGATGGGGCTGACCTAGTGACTATGAATCTGGTTTTTAACCATGTTTTTGTCTTATGATTATGAATCTGGTCACTCTTTCCAGAACAGCAATTTTTGGAGTCCTCCGGTATTCTGAAAAAGTAAATATTAACAGATTTTGACACTTTCTTTACAGAATGGCAATTAATATCAAGTAATAATTCCAACATTTGTTCCTAGAGAAAAGACACACAAAGCATATCCTAAAGTACCAAGCTAAAAAGCTGTGTAAGAATTTGTAGCTGTTTATCAACTGGAGAGCAGTAGGGGCCTCATTCAATTTCAATTCCTAAACTACTGAGGGATATAAAGGAGCAGCAAGAGAACCAGATTCCCAAACCATACCAGTATGACATGCCTGCCTTGGGCACTTTACAGACTAGCTTTGCTTCGATCAGCAGCAGTGCAATTGTTTTCATCCTTTAATGAAATGCTGCTGTACACAATTTGCTATTTAGATGCAGACTTTTGACTTTTTATTTACACAAACGCATTCCTTTCTCCAATTGATATAGACTGGGTTGTTTTTTTTTTGTTTTTTTTTTGTTTTTTTTTTTAATCCCTAAAATCTTGTATAAGCTTTAATATGTGAATGTAAGTTCTAAAGTTCTTTTCAATATTTTATTAATCTGTAGTTCTCATTAATACAATACCTGAAGGTCCTTTTCCTGGCACTCCCTGTTATAGGTTGACAACACTGTGTTTTGAGTCACAGTTAGACCCTGTTCACATTGAGCGATTTATCGCGCGGTAATTCCCGCGATATCGCGCTCAAATGCAATCCAATGGGGCAAAGGGTCCTGCTGTCGTGTGTCGCTACAGCAGGACCCTTTTTTGAGCGGATTTAGCCGCGATTCAAGCTTGCTCAATGCAAGCTTGAACGCGACATCGCGCGGCAAATCTCGCGATGTCGCGCAATATGCAAATCGCGCGACAAACGCGCTATTTGCATATCGCGCAGTGGGAACGGGGCCTTATGCATGCCATGCATACAGGGCCTTCCGATGAAGACTATAAGTGGCTGTTTGTAGCATGCATGGTTCACTGCTGTCTCTATAGAAATGACATGCAGTCCTCACTGGAGTGCATCCATGGAAGCAGGAAGAGACTGCAGGAGAACAGCAGCAATGAGATGACATAAAGGATGGCAGTTTTTGGATACACAGTACTTTAAACTAAAGTAAAGTAAATGCCATTCAGTTACAGTTTACATCCACTTTAGGTCTGTTTGTTTTGTTTCAGTATTCCTTAAGTTCCAAGAGATCCAGTCCCGATGATGGAAATGATGTGTCTCCTTATTCTTTGTCACCTGTGAGCAACAAAAGGTATGTGGTAATTTCAGAGATTCTTATAATGATACAAGTTTTACAGATTTTCTGCTGGGAACATATTCATTATATCTATATGAAAAGACTGGTCTCTGGTCAGAATATGCTGTATACATGCCCTACCCAAATTGTCTGTAGAGAATATCCTTGATCAGATTGACCCCTGCTTTTTGCAGTGACAACATTATCCATAAATGCCCACATTGGGAATCGGAAACAAAAGCAGAATTAGAGCAAAGTTTTTATGTATTGCCATACAAGAACAGAATCTACCCTTATATGTAATTTAATTATTTTGCCAGTGCAGTCTGTAAACCTCAGCATGCCACTATCCATTGTATATGGCTGGATTTCACATTTTTGATTGATGCGTTTTCCATTGAAATCAATGGAAACACATTAAAACACATGCCAGCACGTGTTATGAGGTATCACAGTGCATGTTAATGTGCATTATGACTTGCGTTCACATTCAATGCAAAGTGCATTGAAAGGCGCCACATGTGTTGATGTGTTTTTAAATTTCTTTTTTTAATTGATTTTAAAAGAAAAAAGATCAGGAGGAATGTCACAGTTTTGATTGCCCTCATTGGTGCGCTATTGTTTCATTTATTCTAAATGCCAACCCAACACACTTTAACAACACAGCCTCATTGCAGTACACCGTAACACATTGTGATGTATTGTTTGTTAACACAATGGAAGTTAACATTCAGTAAAACCCGTGTTGAAGCAACACACCAGAATAAGATGAAGTAAACAAAGCCCTTAGAGTCCTGCATGCATTAAGCTGCACTCATCGGTTCTCTGTGCAGTTTATCTATAGGACTCGGGGCCATGTCACACCATATCCAGTGCGTTCTGGCATGGTCCAAACCTGGATCGCATAGATCAGGCCGGGCCGCGTTCTGGGGTGGGGAGGGGCCTGCAGTGTCATTGACATGAATGGCACCGCCACGCCACCTCCCGCCTCAGAATGCGTCCTGGCCTGATCTATGTGATCCAGTGCGTTCCGGGCTCGGACCGCGTTGGAACGCACTGGATATGGTGTGACAGGGCCCTCAGTCCTATTGAGATGCACTGAACTGTAGCCAGAAATGCAGTGAAGTGCACATGCACACAGCAGGACCATAATAAGTAATAATGATTTTTAAAGTGTATCTATGTGTGGGTGCAGTCAGATGTACACTTTGGTTCACAGTGCAACACAATTATTTTAATTTTCAATAATATCATATTTTAGTGTTGCTGCTATCATGCATCTGGTGTGGGGTTTATTTGTATTTGACAGAATTCAAGTGCTTTTTTAACGTTAAGTGCTTGAACCCCTGCCAGCTTTTTCTGATTTGTCTGCTTCCATGTTGCAGATTTTTCCTTACTTCCTGTCTGGTTGGCTCAGAAAGTGAGGGAAAAATCTCTTAATGGAGCCTTACATAGCAGTAAAACCTGACAGCGGTTCTAAACTTTCCGCATTCTATCCGAAGCTAAAAAATAACGTTAACATTTTTTTAGGGTATAGATATACTTTAGATGAGTAATAAAAAAAATTAGGGCTGTGTAAATTAAAGTTTAATTTCTCGATTTAATCGTTAAAGTTTTTGATCGATTTTAAAATTATTTTGATCGCTAATGAAAACACTCACCTCTCCGCCGGCTTCCGGGAGTCCCGTCGGGACGGACATTGACGTCACCGGACTCCTCCCCCCTTCCCAAAGTGGCTCCATCGTCTAACGAAGGGAAGAGGAGTCCGGTGACATCAATGTCCGTGACGGCTAACAAAGTGAAGGGGGAGGAGTCCAATGATGTCACCAGACTCCTCCCCCTTACCTTCGTTAGGCGACAGAGCCACTGAGTTTGCCCAAGAAACTTTCTGCACGAGCGCCAGCCAAGGCATTGGCCTATACACAATACAGCACAGCAATGAAGTAATAAAATGAACTAGGATCACACTAATCCAGCACGTTATTATTCTGAGTTGCCCCACTCAAGCGGCGGCCATATTGAATGGGGCACGTGAGATTAATAACGTGCTGGATTAGTGTGATCCTAGTTCATTTTATTACTTCATTGCTGTGCTGTATGTGTATAGGCCAATGTAGTTGGAACTGTATGTGCGTTATAATTAATCGATTAAAACATTTTTTGATTTAATTGAACACGAAAATTTTAATCATTACCAACACTAAAAAAAAACATAAAATTAAGTGATCAAAACCGTAACTAACTGAAAATGAGTAATACAACAGTTTGCAATTTTACCTAATTTATTGTTACCTAAATGTTTAATTTTTGGCTTGCAGTCAAAAGCTATTGCGTTCTCCACGAAAGCCAACCCGCAAGATTTCTAAAATTCCATTCAAGGTGCTTGATGCCCCTGAACTGCAAGATGATTTCTACCTCAATCTAGTTGACTGGTCATCTCTTAATGTTCTAAGTGTAGGATTGGGAACCTGCGTGTATCTGTGGAGTGCATGCACGAGCCAAGTAAGTGGTAACGCTTAGATGTGCATTTGTTTATAGTGGATTCTACTTATAACATGCAAATGTTATAATTTATTTCAGGTGACAAGACTATGCGATTTATCTGTAGAAGGGGACTCTGTGACATCAGTGGGTTGGTCTGAGAGGGTGAGTAGGATTATCCCAAATATTGGAGCATTTGTGAGAGTTTGAGTTCACCAAGGAATTCATTTAATGTCCATAAGTTGGGAAAAATGTTATTTGTGGGAAATTTTGAGATGAAACCAGAAACATAACAAAATTCACAGAAAAAAAAACAGTGCATAAATTGCACGTATAAGAATAAAGTTGTACAAAGAGCATAAACAAACATGAACAATGCAGTCATCGTTAATATGGGGTTGCAAACTGGGAAGATAATAGCATCTGTAAACAAGTACAGTGGAGTATAGTATCAAGTGCACTGCGCTCCCACCCACAGATGGCCTGTTTAGCTCAATTTTGTGCTAAAGTGTCAATGTGAAAAGTGTTTGGGGGGAAAAAAACACCACAGATGCTTAATCAGAGAGTGCTTCCCAATCAGTGCTCATTAACCATCATTCTGAGATCAACAACCATCTATGGTGTCCACAGTACAAGTAGAGATTATATGTGTTAGATGGTCAGCCTTCTATTGCTACATGTCCCAGAGATGTGCAGAGATTTCAGGTTCCGGCGAACAGTGATATGTATCTAACGCTCAATTACGATTTCATGTACCGCAGCCTCAGAAAGTGACCATATGTGTTCGATAGTCGGCCTTGTATTGCTACAGGTCCCAGGGATATGCAGCGATCCTAAGTCACAGCAGACCGTGATATGTGTCCAGAGCTCGATTAGAATTTCATGTACTGCTCAGGAAAGAGATTTTAAAAAAACAACATCGTGTAAAACCCTTTTTACATGCTTTGTTAAAAACACATTGCCAACTTCTCACAAATGGCGTTTCTATATAAATAAAAATCTCTTTGTAAAAGCCGCTCACACTATCCGAAATCCTCCAGCCCAAGTTCAGTCCCCCCCCGTTTGTGAAGCCATTCTCAAAAAAAACAAAAGGATCTCCTTTGCCGCTAGTTGCAAGAATGTCTTCCCTGTACTTCCTCCAATCTCTTTGAGTCTGGTGAGGGCGGTTTGAAGAGTGGTGACGGATATTTTATACACGGCACTAAGAGGTGGACTCCAGCTTTCAAGCAAGGTGCACAGGGAAGGGCTTTATACAGTACAAGAGCAAAAAGTTTCCCAGCGCACTCACACTTTTTTTTTTTTTTTTTATATAAAGCCCTGCCAGGTGCACCTTGCTTGAAAGTTGGTTATGAGTTGATGAGTGTGTTTTCCATTTGTTTTGCTGGACTTATACTATGAACACAATAGATTGTTGTTGATCTCAAAATGAGGGTTAAGAGCATTGATTGGGAAGCACTCTCTGATTAAGCATCTGTGCGGTTTTTTTCCCAAAGACTTTTCTTCAGAACTCCATATAATAGATTATTGTTTTTCAATATTGTTTTTTACTTTTTTATGAATGAATAGACTTTTTTTTTTGTAATTTTTCATTTTTTGAAATTAGTGATACTATTGCACATTCACACTTTAGCACAAAATTGAGCTAAACAGGCTATCTGGGGGTGGGAACACAGTGCACTTGAGATATTATACAAATTGGATGATATACATTATTAGAGCACTTGCAGCTATTTAATTTATTTTATGGATTTTTTGACTTGGGTGCGCGGATTAATTTAATATATTAAGTACAGTGGAGTACCTAGGGAATACAAGCAACCGCAACGTGGTGACGTTTCGACTGGGAGAGCGGAAGATTGAAAGAGAGGCAATGAAGACGGGGAGAAACAAAAAGGGCGGAGCAGAAGGGAGGAAGGAAGGAAAGGGACCATTAAGGAAGGGGGCAGGCAAAGTATTAGAGGGGGGTAACCACATCCACTCCTTAAGTGCTTAGGAAGAGTCCAACTTAGACAGGGTCATAGGAAAAGGGAATTCCGCTGGAAGTCAGGTGGGGGAAAAAATGGTCCGTCCAGGAAGTCCAGATGGCATTGTATCTGCATTTTATCATCTTGACGAGCTGTGATTTTATCAAAGAAGATTTTTTATTTTAATTGCTTTCTTTATTTCTAGGGAAATTTGGTGGCTGTAGGTACACACAAAGGTTTTGTGCAGATTTGGGATGCATCAGCAGGGAAGAAACTGTCCACATTAGAGGGACACACAGCTAGAGTTGGTAAGGTGGCTTCTTTTTAGAGCATTTCTTTTTAGTTAATGCATTAAGAGTCATCGATGTGTAACACAAAACGTTATACTTCCTGCGCTACATCTAAAGCAACATGTTTGAACCATTGCTTTCTATTGTAGGGGCACTAGCTTGGAATGCAGATCAGCTTTCCTCTGGAAGTAGGGACCGTATGATTCTACAGAGAGATATTCGTACTCCACCTGTGCAATCTGAAAGACGGTTACAGGGTCACAGGCAGGAAGTGTGTGGCCTCAAATGGTCCACTGATCATCAATTGCTTGCATCTGGAGGAAATGACAACAAGGTAGTATCTGTGCCATATCTATATGGATAATTAGTCATTCAGTTGGAACAAATTTCCTGTTTTGCTTAAGGTCTGCATTTGTTTCTCTCAGCTCCTGGTATGGAATCATTCAAGCTTGACACCTGTCCAACAGTACACAGAGCACCTTGCTGCAGTGAAGGCAATTGCCTGGTCTCCTCACCAACATGGTCTTCTCGCGTCAGGAGGAGGAACTGCTGACCGTTGTATCAGATTCTGGAATACACTTACTGGTCAGCCTCTCCAGTGCATTGACACGGGATCTCAAGTTTGCAACCTGGCCTGGTCAAAGCATGCCAATGAACTTGTAAGTTTCTAAAGTTTCTCTATTTTAATGGGGGTGTCTGTACTCTAGAGAAGGCAGTGTCCTCTGCATTTAAATTTAACTTGCTGCTCTGCCACACTGTTTCAGCCTACTCTAATCATACCTAAACTATGCAGCCTTACTTCCACATGACAGTACTCCTGTGACTAGGCAGCCTATTGCCATGTATTCTGGTGAAACAAGAGTTGCATCTTCCCCCATATCCCTAATTTACTGGGCAGTTGTAGTAAATCAAAACAGCAGAGGAGCATGTTGAATGCAAATAAATGCTACAGACTCGGCTTCATGTAAAACATGAGGGAACTGTAGTGTTATAAAATTGTCAGCTGGAAAGCATTGCAGAAGAGACTCTCAGAGGCGGGAATTTATCAAAACGGAAGCAGAAAAAATCTGGAGCAGTTGTCCATGGCAACCAATCAGCTTCTCTCTTCAGTTTGTTCAGTTAAGATTTAAAAATGAGAGAGGCTGATTGGTTGCCATGCACATCTGCTCCAGTTTTGATAAATTCCCTTCTCTCTGTTTTGCAAAAAATGCTTCTTCAGATTGTACACTGAGCCTTGCATGTAGAGATCGGTGTACAATCTCAGCATGGCTTTTGTGCCAGGACAGATTAACTCCTGTACCCATGTGTGGGAGTTAAATCATCCTGAGGTGGAAAAATCGAGTTGGCTGAAGACACTGCACACGGAAGAAGACCGAGGGAAGATGTCATTGGTCAAAAGAGCTTGCAGATGTCACATCGCTGGAAGGGAAGGAAATGGCAGCAGACTTCACGTTAATGTTGCCACAAATCTAGATATTTCAAGCCTCACTAAATGAAAAAAAAATTTACTTTTCTTTTTTTTAAACTCGGTGAATACATTATTTTATGTATACCTTTTTTTCACTGTTTTATTTGTGGAATTATTATGGACTGATAAAATATTTAAGCAGATTCTATGTATTTTTGCCTTTTGGGAAGTTGCCCAACTTACATAAAATAGTAGATGCACAAAATATGTGAAAAATGTGCATCCTTAGGGACAGATTGTCAGAGGTATTTAGGTATTAGGTCAGGTTGTAATCTTAGAGTAGGATCTTTAGGCATATTTTAAACTAAGGCCTTAGTAGCACATTGTCAACCAATGTACCACAGTTGTTTGAGAGCAAGAAAAAGCAGGTTTTTCTTATTATTTTTGTAAACTCATATCTTTTTATTATTTGCCTTAACAGGTGAGCACTCATGGCTATTCTCAGAACCAGATACTTGTATGGAAATACCCATCTTTAACACAAGTTGCAAAACTAACTGGACATTCCTACAGAGTTCTTTATCTTGTAAGTGCATTTTCCTTCTTGTAGAGAATACAACTAATAGAATTTCTTTCTCTTTCACTGACGGACACAGGAAATCATATACTGTGGGGCTTTCCTGCCGCCTAAAGGAGGATTGGACACTGGCAAGCAAAAAATCTGTAGGGCAGCATTAGATAAATCTTCCTCTACCCTTCATGCCTCCGTTTTTTGCTTGGGGATCCCCTATGGGGATAGACAACTTTTCTTCAGCTCTGCTTGAGCTAACCAATTTTTGCTAGCCTTTTTTTTTTTTTTTTCTTGCCTTCTACTTTAACTTCAGTAAAGATTCCTCACTATATTGCTGCTTGAGCTGGTCTTTAGATAGCAGATATCTGTGGATCAGTTTTTCCTTAGCCTTGCTTTGCAGTACCATACCTGGACTCTGCCGGACTGGGCGTTGCAGGCCGATAGTACCATAATTCATTACACCTCTAGCTTCTCTGCTTCCTGCGGGGTGGCCGGTCTGTGTCCCCTCTCATCCCCGCTGCTCTCCCCCCCTTATGTCGGCAGAGGCAACGGGGATCCGAGGGGACACAGATAGGCACCCAGCGGGGAGGAGAGAAGCTGCCAGGATAGAGAAGTAGGGTGGTGTGGGGAAGAGTCAGCGGTCACAGGAGGCCAAGCGGGGTGGTGCAGGGGGAGAGCTTGGCCTTCTGTGAAAGGCAGAGGAGTCAGGATGGAAAACGGGTTAGAAGAGCTCAGCAATCAGGACTGATCACTGAGTGTTTGTAAATAACTGAGGACATAGTATGCTTACTGTGTCCCCAATTATGAATGAACAGGAAGTGCATCACTTCCTGTTCATTTATGGTTGTGGACATAGTAACTCCTATCTCCACAGTTTATGAATGGACAGGAGCACTCAGTATAGAGTCCTCCTGTTCATTCATAACAGGCTGCATAAAAAGAGATCTAGAACTCTGTATCCTCAATCTCTTCTATTTTAAAAGGGAAATATTTCCCCAAACCCCCTAACAGTAAAGTAAAGTAAAATAGAATTAAAAAATATATCTTTAGTTTCGGTCTACAAATTTCATTTCGGTGCATCCCTAGTTTTAACATTGTGAGCATTTCCTGCTTTATGTGAGAAACTTACCCATGTAAAGATCCACTTCCTGACGCCAAGAATGGTATTATGTACAATATTACAGAACAAGGCTAGTGAATGTGACTAAATATTACTAGGCATAACATGACCTGATAAATGACAACAAAAAAGGACAGAAGGGCGCCCAACCTAGTGCAGATTATTTTTTATTTTAAAAGACACAAAGATAAAATTGCAATGGTACTCACAATGGAGGGTCATAAAACAGCTTGTGTGGATGTTTTGGAAGAAACAGCAGTTGAGACTGCAATCTGCAATTTTATCTTTGTGTCTTTTAAAATAAAAAATAATCTGCACTAGGTTGGGCGCCCTTCTGTCCTTTTTTGTATTCAGGAAATGTTTCTGGAGTCTCTTAGACAGAAAAACATTGACTGAAGTTCTAATACTTTTCCACTCTATTTAAACTTTTTATAATAAATTTTACACACAAAATCCTTTTCTTTGATTCCATTGAGGGACAAAGGAAGTCTTTCATATTTGGGTTATACTGCTGCTTCACAGGAGGATTGGACACTGCCACAAATAAAATGTAGGCCAGCCCAGTATAACCCCTCATACTATCGGCTTTAATTTTGTAGCAAAGCAGTACTGAAATAATAGTCGTAAGCACTGAGGAGGTGGGGACCAGTGTCCCTCATTGGACTCCAGGAAAAGTATTTAACTGTGAGTACAAAAATCCAGTTTCCTTTTTGTCCATTTGAGGGACACAGAGTCTAACTTGCTCAAAGAAACAGACCCTGGGACTACCTGCAGCTCAAAGGGCTGCCTAAAAGACCTCACACCTAAAGCTGGCATCAGGTGAGGCATGAATGTCCACCTGGTAGATGTTTAAGAACGTGTGAATAGCAGACCAGGTGGCAGCCTTTCAAGTCTGGGAAACGATAGCCTTAAGCTGGAAAGCCCAAGAGGCATTCGCAGATGTAGTAGAGCGAGTCTTAATGGCAAAGGGTGGAATCCAATCCTTGATACCATAAACTTGAAAAATGGCCTGTGTGAGCCACCTTGAGATGGTGGAACAAGAAGCTGGTCCACCCTTACAAGGGCTATCTCGGATGGCAAAAAGGGAATTAGTCTTTCTGAAAGAAACAGTAGAGGAGTTAGACTCACAGCTCAAACCACATCCAGCCAATCAAGGTAAGGATGCCTTGGTTGAGCTGAAGGTCTTGGGCCTTACTACTAGCTCTAGGTTGCCCATGTATGTTGTCAAGGGCTGCAAAACAAATTCATGTGGTATCAAAATTATAGCACAAACCTACATGTCTGCTAATGGGCCTTGATAGCTTGCTATTTTCTATTGGAGAAATGTGATCATAGATCATTCAAAAGATGTGTCATTTACAGGACTATTCACAAAAGGGTGAAGATTTGGGAGAAGGCAGGAGAAGTAATCAATCTAGGCCAAAATAGCTGAATTGAAGAATTTTTCCTAAACCGCTATTTTGGCCTAGATTGTTCAATACTCAAAACAATACCACCTTCTCCAAACTCTTCACCCTTTTGTGAATAACCCTTTTAGTTTTTACTACCTAGAATGCCCTGCGGTGTCATAAAAGGTAAATAATACCATTGGTTTGGCATGAGGCAAGGTGTTGAGGTCTAAGCATTGAACCAGTAACCAACTAATCCAAGGGCATTGTTTTGCATGTGCCACACTTTAATGTCCCCTTAGCTTCGTATGGATCCCTCTTTGTCCTTACCTTGGTAGCGACTTTTGACTCCTTTGTCAGGAATCAACCTGGATGTTCTAAATACTAATTCTGGCCTTTCCTTGATGCATTTACTTGCAATACTCACAGATGTAAGTAGATACCAGTATTTTGCTAGTTTATTACAGTATTAATAGTGATGACAATGCATTGGGTAATGATGCATGTGCAGGGGTTGAAAAATGTTAGTGTGTCTCACCAGTCAGCATGACTGGACTATAGCCTTGCAATTTATGTTAACATTTTTTGGGGACAGATAGAGCTTTCTTTTGGAGGTATATTATCACCACTGGGGGGGTTTAATATATAATGAAAAAAGTACCGTAAATTTCGAATAAACATTTTTTTCCCTACGTATGTTATAAAACATCTATTCTTACCCATATTTTTGGTAAAACATAAAAGACAGGGTCACGTCGGGTAAATAGACACTAAACATGTCAAGCCTTAAAATTGCGCGCGCCAGCAAAATCGCAAAAAACGACCATACTAAAAATTGGCCATAGGCGACAAAACTCTTTTACTGCTTAGCAGTTTAGTGTTATCAGTAATTAATGGCCCTAAAATTATTGCTCACACTCCGACGTTCGCGGTTATATGTAACATGTACGGCACAATCGTTTTCGCACCCGACGGATATCTGCATGTGTATGTGGGGGGCGGAGGACTTAAAACATTTTTCTTTTTTAATGCTTCTTTATTTTAATTTTTTATGATTCTTTAATTTTTGTATTACTTTTTATTTTTTTACACAACTTTATTGCTATCACATGGGGGGGATAAGAAGCCCCCTATGTGATAGCCAATTTACATGACAGGTCCTCTTTTTATGAAGGCCAAGACCCCTAATGTCATCTAGGGACCCCCAGAGAAGCTGATAAAGCAGAGATCTGCTTCATCAGCTTCTGTAGCTGGAAAGTGACACTTAATGCAGGAAGTGATGTAATATACATCACTTTCTGCATTCCAGGACTGGAGAGTAGATCACAGGGAGATCGTGTACTGATCTCCTGTCACAGAGCTGTGCCGGTCCCGGCTGCATCGAGCACAGCGGATCTCGGGACCGGCGACGGCAGTGACAGCTGCTGGTAATACAAGCGATCGGGCGTCTCAAGACGTAATTAAACCGTCCTCTTGTTGGACGAGTGGATTTTTCAAGCCTTGTGCATGTGGTAGTGTTGTTTTTTTAACTTCTAGGATTGAACAGGAATGCCTCCTTAGTCTGGGCTTTTAGCTCTGTGATTAACTTTTTTTTCAACTTTTTTTACTATAACCCTTTACCAGCAATCATTAATTTAGAATGACGTTTTAAGTCTAGATCTGCAGAATTATTTCTACGTAACTTTAAATATTGACTGTAGGAAACAGGATCGGCGCACTTAGTATGCAAAATAGTGTACCCTGCTGCTTTGATACTGATGTTGAACATCAAGAAACGAGTTGCTAAATTTTCTTCCTTCCATAGTAAATTTAAAAATTCTATGTTTTCTTCCCTAAAGCTTGCATAAAGTGATTTAATAATGTCTGGGAACCAGTCCAAATAACAAAAACATCTATGTACCTTTGCTACACAGGCTTTATTTTCTTTATTTTTACCTAGTGATCCTGCCAGTAACACACTGTCCTGACAACACTCATGTGCTGCATGAGCGGCACTGCCGCCCTAAGCTGCTATTATTTTGGACAACAAACGCTTTCCCCTCTTGCAGTTCACAGAAGAAGGGTGGAAAGGCTGATTAGTTTGATATTTCAGTTCAGTGCACCGGAAGTTTCAAGGTGACAAAATAAACATGTATTTTTCTGTACTTGCTGAAAATGTACATAATGTGAAAAAAAAGAAAACTAAAGCAGCCACCAGGACTGAAAAGCTGTTATGTTACATTTTTGTTTTGGGGTTTATATATACTTTGATCTGCAAATTTGAATGTATACCTTTTGGTTGCAAAGAGAGGCACTAGATTTTAGTCACTAAACATTTAAATTCTAGTAGTTGGCATATAAATCAGACCACTTGGATGTGAATGACTAATGTACTTTTTTTTTTTTTTTTTACATGTCAAACTTTTAAGTTTAATC
>NW_017308984.1:33155-34763 GCF_000935625.1 Nanorana parkeri
GGTTTGAAAGGCTATTTTTTTTTTTTTTTTTTTTTTACATGTCAAACTATTCAGTTTCATGCTGTAATTCTCTTCTCACCACAGGCCATGTCCCCAGATGGTGAAGCCATTGTTACAGGTGCCGGAGATGAAACATTAAGGTTCTGGAATGTTTTTAGCAAAACAAGATCAACAAAGGTAATGTCGGGTGAACAGGAGAAACATGCTAAATCAAGTTGTATTGTTTGATAAACCTAAGGCTGGCTTACACCTATATGTTGCAGTACAGTGCACTACACGTGTTTCACAGTACACCGTGTGATGTGGGAAAAAAGTTGCTGGAACATTTTTTTCCCATTCTGATGTGCTGGCAGGCCATTCAAATAGAATTAAATGCAATGCACCGGAATGAAAAGGTGTTAAGAAGGCCTTTTAGGCTGCAGGTGTGATTACATCTCTTCGCTACTGAGAGATTTAACTACTTGCTGCCCATCATCCCTTTAGTAGCACACCTTCATGTGTGGCAAATTAGATTATTGCCAACAAGCTATTGCTTGATACAAAACTGAGGCATGCTGGGAGTGTGAGGGGTTATACTGGGCTGACCTTACAGCTTTTGTTTGCCAGTGTCCAATCTCCTGTTTGCAGCAGCATCAAAATCCTACAACAAAAAGCACCACTCCTCCACAGCTCGGGAAAGGAATGAGCCGGACGCTTGCTGCTGGGAGCACGTCCTCATCCAATATTGGCCCATACAATGTATGAGCATCAAAATGCTGTCAGGGTTTTATTGTTGACTGTTCCCTGGTGCAGATTTTTCCTCCTTCCTTCCTTCCTTCCTTTTTATATCTGCTAAAAAAGTTGTCTCCAGAACAAAAAGTGATGGAAAATCTCTCTAATGGTTTAACCATAAAACCTGTCAGGGGTTTAAACCTTTCTCCATTCTATCCAAAATTAAATTAAAAAGACTTGGGTATAGATGCACTTTAACCCTTAAAATGCATTTGTTGTTACTATCCCATATCATCCACTTTGTAAATTAAAAGACCATCAGTTTAACACAAACTAGTCATAAGCTAGTGGTTTGGTATTATTCCTTTCTTCGTTATAATATCCTGTCCAGGGATACAGGTGAAACTCGAATAATTAGAATCGCATGCAAAAGTTCATTTATTTCACTAATGCAACTTAAAAGGTGAAACTAATATATGAGATCACACACAGACGGATCCTGGACATGCGCTTTAAATGTCGTATTCCTCTTGTCAAGCCACTCCTGAACAACAAACAACGTCAGAAGCGTCTTACCTGGGCTAAAGACAAACATACCTGCTATGTTGCTCAGTGGTCCAAAGTTCTCTTTTTCTGATGAGAGCAAATTTTGCATCTCATTTGGAAACCAAGTATGGAGGAAGAATGGAGAGGCACACACTGCAAGATGCTTGAAGTCCAGTGTGAAGTTTCCACAGTCTGTGTTGATTTGGGGAGCCATGCCATCTGCTGGTGTTGGTCCACTGTGCTTCATAAAGTCCAGGGTCAACGCAGCCGTCTACCAGGAGATTTTGGAGCACTTCATGCTTCCTTCCGCAGACGAGCTCTATGGCGATGCTGACTTCATTTTCCAGCAGG
>NW_017308984.1:36029-39166 GCF_000935625.1 Nanorana parkeri
CTGAGATTGTGGATTTGGGGTTTTCATGAGCTGTAAGCCATAATCATCACAATTATGACAAATCACGGCTTGAACTATCTTGCTTTGCATGTAATGAGTCTATCTCATATATTAGTTTCACCTTTTAAGTTGCATTAGTGAAATAAATGAACTTTTGCACGATATTCTAATTATTCGAGTTTCACCTGTATGTAAGCTGCCTAAGCAGTGCCATGAAGCTACAATAACTAGATGCAGTTAGTAGATATCAGAGTATAATAAACAGCATCTGGCGCCTTGTATGCGGACTAGGGATGCACCAATATGTCGGCCGCCGAAACATATCGGCCATTTTCCTGGCGCATCCATCCTATTCTCTCCTCCCCTCTGGGCGCTGCTCTGTGTCCCAGGGTGTAGGAGAGAAACTGTGATGGCCGAGCGCTGCGGGGGGAGAGCGCTGTGAGCGGCTGGCATCTCATCCCACACGGCTCAGCCTCTTATCACAGTCCGGCAGAGCGGTGTGTGGGCGGAGACAGCCTGCGCTGTCACAGGAGGCTGAGCTCTCCTCCCTACACCGCTCGATCAGCCTCCTGTGACATGAGGTCAAAGAGGAGAGCGAGAGCAAACACTCAGCGATCAGTGATCGCTGTGTGTTTGTAGATAATTGAGGACATTGTATGTGTACTGTGTCCTCAATTATGAATGAATGGGAGTGATCTACATCACCTCCTGTTCATTCATAGTTGTAGTTATAGTAAACATACCATGTCCTCATGTTATGAATGAACAGAAACAATCGTAGAGGATTCCTGTTCATTGATAACAGGGGATACAGAAAAAGAGATTGAGGACTTTGTGTCCTCAATCTCTTTTACTATTTTAAAAAGGAGATATCAGGGGTCTGTTTGGACCCCTAATATTTCCCCGAAGCCCCTAAAAGTAAAGTAAAAAATGTAATAAAAAATGAATTAATCAAAATAAATAAATATAAAAAAATACAATTTATTACAAAAATATATATAGATTTGAAATTAAAAAAAACAACATTATTTTGGTTTTAGAATTACCATTTTGGTGCACCTCTAATGCGGACTTTTTGATAATGTGTCCTGTACGCGCACACACAGAAAAAGGTTCTCTTGTTAGTGTTGAATCTTGGCCAAAGTTTTCCTTCTCCAATGCAGAGCATAACTCCTCGGTATTTAGGTGTGGATGGGGATGGATAATGCTGCAATCAGTTGTGGTCACTTGACAGTGTCTAAAGATATATATCTCTTTAGCAATCCATTGTGCTAATGGCATATTTGCATGAATGTTGAATTGTATTTTTTTTTTTCCCTCCTAGGAATCTGTCTCCGTTCTCAATTTGTTTACCAGGATACGATAAACCATCCTTTTCATCAGTGTTCTGAGCCACTGGTTTCTGAATCCAGTTCTGCGTTCCAACCAAGAAAACAGACTGTTTACTGTGCAGAGCTGAGATTCAACACAAGACTAATAAAGATGAGGAAAAATACACAGCATTATATCTATATACATTATTCAAAGAGTGGTAATGAAACCACTGTTTCCCATATACTGGAGGAGGATAATAGCAACCCTACTGACTGTGTTCTGTAGAGATGTGTTTAAATGTGCATATTGAAAGCAATCATGTACGTCTTCTAATTTCAGATTAACACCTTACAAAAATAATTTGCCATATTTTTAGCTGACAGAAAGTTAAAGCAGAGACGCCACCATGCCAAAATGTTTTGGGACCATACTCTGTTGTGTATAGATGGAAAATACCCATACTGATTTGTCTTGCTTGCATGCAATGGGGTTCACACAATATAAGTACTTCACTAGTACAGCTATACGTGCATATTCTCACCCTAGATTTTTATTTTGTGAATATTTCTGTAGTGCTCATACTGAGGATTGGCGGGTGGGTGGGGATAGTATAGGGATTTGTGTGAATGTTTAAATGAACGTTTGGTTTTTCTCATTGTTACAAAATGTTTAATTCTATGCAGTTTCTAATTCTTTTTATGGTTGATGCTCTGTATTTTAATGTTAATTTAATGTTCTGTTTTGGATCATTCAGAAAAGTCGCCTGGCCTTGTCCTCCTTTTTTGTTGCAGTGTTTTGCACAACAGAGGCATTGTTGGGAAGGAGAACGTGGAATTGCTGAAACAAAGCACTTAATCTTATTGCAATGTCCTCCTCACAGACTATTATGTCCTTAAGTATATGAGGAGGGTGCAGGTTAAAGTGTGTGTCCAGCCAAAAATGGTTTGTTTTTGATAAAGTGAAGAATTGATAGAACTTTGTCTGGTTTTTACTTCCATCCAGGGCTTTGTTGGAGGGATTTTCCCTTTTTATTGTCTGTACCCGTGACAACATTTTTACCAGATGGGAATTGAGTGAAAATCTGCAACAGACACTGATTGAAAAAAAAAAAGGTGATGGGGGTTCTAGCCTTCCCCTATTCTACAAAAAAAAAAAAAAGTTACTATTTTGTCTCTGTTACTGTTGAAGATTTACTTTCACTTCCTACCTGGTGAAATCGTTGTCACCAGAGCAGGAAGTGAGGGGAAATCTAACAGAGCCTCAGAAAGTAGTACAAATCTGACAGGGGTTCCAACTCTTTCGCACTTTATCCAAAGCAGAACATTTTGGCTGGACATACATTTTAAGTGAATATGCGTTGAGAATGTTAAGTCTATAATGAAATTGGAATCCTCTGTTCTCACCAAAAGGTGAAAAATGTTACGGTATATATATTTTTCTTTTTTTTAAAGAAAAAAAATCCCACTTGTAAAAATGTGACTGCGTGTTCATTTGTGTTCTTTGAAAGTATCACTCTGTGGTGACCTTGAACAACCTTTAACTGAATGTTCTGTATAGGTCAATTTCTCTATTTATACAAGGTGATCATATTGCCTTTTAATTAACTATTTTCAAGGGTGAATAAATGCAGTTTAGCGAGTATTCCCTCATAGTTGAGATCTTCCATACACCTTATTAATTGTGCTGCCCTTCTTTGCACTTCATATTCCACGACTTCCTTTTTTTGAACTGGTCCCCAAAACTGAACTGCATGATGTCAAGATGACATCTTACAAATGCTTTATGTACAAACAATGTTCTCTCTCTCTCCAAACCGGCCCCCC
>NW_017308984.1:39222-40196 GCF_000935625.1 Nanorana parkeri
AAAATTTGCCCTCCCTCCAAACCCGCCCCCCCCCCCCCCAAACCATATCTTTTCTGAAAGCACAGGCCCAGTAGAATAAAATTATGGTGCTACTAAATTTGTAGCCCCTGCGATAATTGCGCAAATGTTTGTTAAACCGATAAAAATACACAACTCAATTGATAAAGCACACAAATCAACATCGGTGCACAAAAAAATATACTTTTCCGACCAAATCTAAAAGATAAAACGGTATTGAGTTAATACATAACAAATATTTGTAAATTTGAAACTGCGCCTTTTTGCGAAACGGTAGAAAGATGAAGGTACGCTTAAATTAAAGTGACTTGTGTTAAAAATTGTTTGTGCACTGTGTTGGTGTGTGTTGTGATTAAAATGGCTTACATTGAATTGCAACACAGTGGGGTTGATTTACTAAGCTTATAAACACACCACGAACGTGTATACACCTCTGCAGTGTGTTCCCTCCCAGCATGATCTATGGGTGGAATCTAAACACCTTTGTAATGTGTACACACCCAGCAGGTGTGTTGTGCAAAGCCCTGAATGAATTCCAAGGTGATGTTGGGTAAATTTAGCTCTATGTTGTGTTGCTTGCGTTGATGAATGCAAGGAATGTAAATGCATGAGCTAACCATTTTTGTCTAAACTGTGAAGCAGCATTATATATGCATCATGTGCATGATTTTTCCATATATGGCATTAGTGGAAATATGCTTTTAGAGACTTTTTGGTTGATAAATACGTTTTTCTGTGTGAAAATCACACACACCTGGTGTGTGTGTTTAGGTTAGTAAATCACCCCCAGTGTATCACAACACACGTCAGTGCGTCACAATGCTTTCCGATACGCTGCCACCATTAATGTATTTTAAAAATAAAGCACTGCAATGCGTTCTAACAACGCAGCGCATGTGCATGGCTTACACCACAATATAGTGCACGTGTATGTTATGGGGGGGGGGGGGGGGGGG
>NW_017308984.1:40211-51166 GCF_000935625.1 Nanorana parkeri
GGGGGGGGGGGGGGGGTTGTGTTATTTTTTTTTTTTTTAAGTCTTTAGGCATAAAATGTGCATTTTAGCTTGTGAAAAAAATTTAAAGCCGTCTGACAGTGAATGGGTTAAAAGATAAGTGTACTGTCCTCCCTCTCTAACAACATCTTCCAGCAAATGATTTTTGACATTTCTGAATGGGGATTTGCCTTTGTCAAATGTGGACTCATTTTCACTTCTAGTTCAAAACATCCTCCCAAAATGGCCCTTTCTAACACCCCTCAATGGATTCAGCATAAAGGCATGGTTACATTGAGGGAGTAATTACACCCTTATTCCCAGGCTACATTTCCAAGCCACCCTTGCATTCAGTAGGCAAACAAGACATGAGTGTCATGACTGGCTGTGCTAGAAGTGAAGACTGTCACTTATCCTGGAGGAGTTGCAGTCTTTTCCTTTTACTCCTAATTTAAATGTGACTGTTTCAGATCTCTCCATTATTAGCTGTTTGTAACATATTAACGTAAATGCGGCGGGTGCGCCTACGTCCAAAAACGACGATCATGTTGGGTATCACCGCATGTGCCAGAGTGAGAGCAATAATGCTAAGGCCAATATTCACAGAAATCTCTAAACGTATGGGCTTTTAAAATGTCATCTATGGAAATTTGGGGTACCGTATTTTGTTGCAGTTTTGTGGATGGATTCAGTTTTTTTTCCTGGGCATGTTTGTTATCTATACACTCGTCGTAACCACCATCCTTTTATATTTTACAAAAAGAAATGCGCGTTACATTGTGTTTTTGGCCACTAAAATTCACTTAAGTGCATTTTTTTTACATTTTTGGGTTTACTGCTGCAAAGAGCCATGTGGAAATCTCATCCTTGATCACCTGCAGCCGTCCGACCCTCACAGCAGTTTGGATTTGATGAGCACCAGAGGAGGTCTGAACCTTAACCCTTTCTCTGCACCGAAGTAGGCCATGTGTTGGCAGCAGTGGACCCCTGTAAGCTGCTAGCTGCCAGGAGTCTGTTTATATGTGTAAAGCTTGACTGTTCACGATCTTGGGAGCCCCCTATGTGATCGCAATAAAGTTAAGTTAAAAAGAAAGTTTTGAAATCAAAGAACACTAAAAAAAAAATTTTAAAGTCCCACGCCCCTGCATACATGCACATACTAACACAAATGCTTTGTGTGTGCCTGCGAACGAAAACAATGGCTGCGCTGGGGTGTGAGCAATAATTCTAGGGCCATTATTCACAGTTAACTCTAAATTGATGACCTGTAAAGACTTTTAAAGTGTCAACTATGGACAATGTAGTGTCTTGATCACAGGCAGATTCAACCTCACAGCTTCCGGATCGGTACCCCACAACAGCAGCTTCATGGATTGTACCTGGACCCCACAGGACTGAAGATTTGGGACCGTCCAGTAATGCCGCTTTGAACACTGGATGCTGCATTATGCACTCACCTTGGCACATGGTGCATTGGGTTAGCCACAGTGTGCTATACAGGTTCTGGGCAGTGACATATGTGCACTGGTGTACTCTGTCCCTGTAGACCCCTCAAGAGGGGGTATGCTCATCACAAGTGAGTGAAGGCGAGGGTTGGTGGAAATTCCCCCCTCCCCTTGTTGGATGTCTGACATTGCTGGTGGGTGAGTCTTGGCCGCTATATTACCCCTGGTCTACATGGGTCCTGGCCCTTTAAAAAAAAATTTTGGTTTTTTTTTCCATACAAAAAACTTGTGGGAAACACCTTTTAGTTTGCTACTAGCCCACCACACCCAACTCCTGGCTCAATTTTATAAAATGTTGCTTTTCCTGCCCGCACATCCTGGCAGTTGTAGCGTGCAGGATCTGCCGCAGACAGATACGATACAGACTGGGGGGGTCCTGCCATCAGAGTATGCCACTGGTGACCATCTTGATACATCAGGCTGCCCTGATAATGCATGTAGGCTGGTACGGCAGCCATCTTGGTACGCCATACAGCAGCAGGGGAATCCGGAGCAGTGGCGGACATCTTTGCCACATGAAGGTAACACTAACCTTGTTGGCATCTGACACCAACCACAGCAGTAATCCCAGCTGTGGGGGACCCTCTTTAAACTCTTTGGTGTCGGTATTGTTAGTAACTGCTGGGTCTCCACACCACAGCACACTTTAGACGCAAAAGGACAGGGGGACACTGGATAGCCAGCAATACTAATGCTAAGGGGGGTTGCCTAAGGTTTTCCCTGGGACTCTGTTACAGATGGTATGTGTGTTAACCGTCCATTTAGCTTGCTGCTCTCTCTTAATGCATCTCTCTCCCCATCAGGGGCATTCAACTCTTTCTGCCTTTAGTAAGGAAGATTTTGCGGACACAATGAATGCTTTTATGGGACAAATATGTGCTATGCTTGAGGCATCAGACTGCGGAGGGCGCAAGTTTAGTTCTCCTTCCCCTTCCAAATCTGTTCCGGACATGACCATGGCTACCTTATTGCTAGATATTGAGGAGGAGGAGTGTTAGGTAGTAGAGGTGCATACCTCCTCAGACTCGGGCATTTCCTCTCAGGATTCATTTACTGGTCCCTGCACCAAAAACTATGTGACACCATTTTGGTACCAGTTGACTAGGTGAGAGAATGTCTAAGGCCTGAACCTTAACCCTTTCCCTGCACCGAAGTAGGCCATGTGTTGGCAGCAGTGGACCCCTGTAAGCTGCTAGCTGCCAGGAGTCTGTTTATATGTGTAAAGCTTGTCCCTGCACCAAAAACTATGTGACACCATTTTGGTACCAGTTGACTAGGTGAGAGAATGTCTAAGGCCTGAACCAGTTGACTAGGTGAGAGAATGTCTAGCTATTGCTTTGCTTCAATGGCCTTTGGCCTCTCATTCCCTGATCAAGGCTTTTGTCCAGGGAGTTGCTCATGTAGCCCCTCCTAGACACCCTCTGGTGACTCCATTAATTCTCAGCTAGATACTTTCATTTCTCCAGCGAGCTCCCTTTGAACCTATCGGAGATATGTCTAGGAGCACATCTTGCGTGCAAGGTTAAAAACTAGCAGCACTATTGTGTAAAGAGCATCCTCTTGTTCTCCACAAGGTCATGCTTAGGATGAAGGATTTCTTCTTGCCTAGGTGGTGTCTCCTTTTCATCTTGCATAGTATTTGAGGTTGAATAAAGACATAAGTCCATCAAGTCCAACCTATTGCGTGTATGCATTTATGTTTGAGCTGGTGTATGAGTTCATGTGTGATTTTGCTCTTAGGAGTACTTGTACCCCTCCAAGGAACTCTTCCAGGAGTTTCTTGAATGATTCCACATTCTTAGCTGAAATCACTTCCTGTGGCAGCGAGTTCCAGATCTTAATGAGGACATTGTCTTTCCCCCAAACATCCTAAGGAAGTCTCTCTCTCCACTGTTTGGATGTAGTTCAGGCTGTTTGAGTTCATCTCTTAGCAACATCTTGATTCTGACAATTGCATTTTCTTTGTCCTTCCTGAAGGACCTCGAAGGGGGCTCCCTGTGTCTCGTTCCACCATCTAGAATAAGATCAGGCAGGCCACCGTGCATGGCTATTCTGTGAATGGGAAGGCTCTGCCTTTTTCCTGTGAAGACTCCCTGTACTAGATTTGTGAGTGCTTTTTGGCATTATGCATCTGCATTGCAGATTTGCAAGGCCGTCACCTGGTTTTCTGTTCAGATGTTCACTAAGTGTTACCAGCTGTATGTTTGGGAATCTGCTGATGCTAGTTTTGGCTGTAAGGTGTTACAGGCTGCTGTCTGAGGTGGGTTTTCCCCCATTTCTGCAGTGTCACCCACCGCTGTGTTCTATTGCTTAGGATGTCCCAGTCATCTCTGAATCTGCCTGTGTCCTCTACTGTACGATCAACAAAATCGGATTTTTGACTTACCAGTAAAATCTGTTTTTTTGGAATACAGTACTGGACACAGCACCCTCCCTTCTTTTTCCTCTGTTGCTTGCTAAAAAAAACCTGAAGGTTTCCTGGAGAGGGAGGGGTTATATGAGGGTCCTGAAGGTTCTGGCCAGTGTCCAACCACCTGATGATACTTGGATATTACTCAGTCGTCTGAATTTGTCTGTCCTGTCCTCCCAAGAAAAGTGGTACAGTTTCATGGGCGCATGAAGCTTGACATGTTTGGGATCTATTTACTCAGACCAACCTCCTTCTTTTATAGATGACCAAAAATTGTGTAATATATTGTGTTTCTGAGCACTAAAATTAACAAGTGTATTTTTGGGTTTGATAAACAGTTGCGCTAATATCTTGCGACATAAAAATTGCAACTGCCATAATAATTATTATTATCTAGGGTCTCTGCTTTCAAGAAATATGTAATTCTGCCGGGTTTTAAGTCTTCAGACCTAAAATGTGCATTTTAGTATGTGAAAAAAAATTTAAAACCGGCTCTGTACTTTCCTCCCTCTCTAACAACATCTTCCAGCAAATTTATTTTTGACATTTCTGAAATGGGGATTTGCCTTTTTCAAATGTGGACTCATTGTCACTTCTAGGTCAAAACATCCTCACAAAATGGCCCTTTCTAACACCCCTCAATAGATTCAGCATACAGGCATGGTTACATTGAGGGGCAAACAAGACATGACTGTCATAAATGAGGCTCTGCTAGAAGTGAAGACTGTCACTTATCCTGGAGGAGTCGCAGTCTTTTCCTATTACTCCTAATTTAAATGTCACTGTTTCAGATCTCCCCAAACACTTATTAGCCGCTTGTAGAGGATTTTGTTACAAAAGTGGGATATCTCGCCTTAGTAAAGCGACCACCATGCCAGTGAAGAATGCACCTGTCTTTTAAGGACCCAACCGATAAGCGCTTGGAAACCACATCGCTTACCAGCCTCGCACGCCGTGTACATCCGGGGAGTTGACAGTTGGCAAATAGACTTCCTCAGCTGGCAATGTTTGGACAGGGTGGAGTGGTCCCTACATCTGGAGGGACACTGGAATCTGTGTGGAAGGTGAGGGGTTTGTTTTCAGGTACAGGATTCCTCTAGTGGAAACAGTGGATGCGCTGCAGGATCAGCACACCCTAATCTATGCCTTTTACTTCCTTTGCAGGATCGAGATGGAGGGTATTGCGATGATCCACATTGTTCCAGAGTGGCCCAGGCATACTTGGCACACCAACTTGATGAGACTCCTGGTGGACGCACCATGGGCTCTGCCAGATCTGTCTTTAAAGACTGATTCGCCATAATGCTTCAGTCACTAGCTTTAATAGCAAAGCTGTTGAAGCCCAGGTTTTGAGAGACAGTGGCATCTGAGTCTGTGGTTCCTATTATGCTGAATGCTAAGAATGCTACTTTCCTCAAGGTCTTTCATCGGACATGGAAGGAATACTTCAGTTGGTTATATTGGGGATTCCACCCCAAGAAGTTTTCCAAGGAATTAATCCTCTTCTTCCTTTAGCTAGGTCTAGCCCAGTGTTTGGCTCTCTGCAAAATTAAATGTCAGGCTTCTGTTCTTTCTATCTTCAGAGACTATTGGCCTCTCATTTCTTCTGAAGACACAGGAGGTCTCTCATGTAGCTCCCCCTGTTTTGTTCTTCTGTGACTCCATAGGATCTAAATAAGATTATCTCTCCCCTTTAGAAACCACTGTTTGAAGCCATTAGAGACATACCTTTTTCTACTCTCGCTTACAAGGTGGTGTTCCTTGTAGCCATCACCACTGTGAGGCAATTGTCTGAACTGGTGACCTTATCCTGTAAGGACCTTTTGTGGTTTTGCATAGTGGCAAGGTGGCCCAGGGCTTCCTTCTTGCCTAAGGTACCATAGTTGTTGCACTTCACCTCAACCAGGACACACCTTAGTTTGGCTCCAATTCACCAAAAGAAGATATTAATTTATTTTCTGAATGTGGTTCAGGCTGTGAGATTTTCTCTCTCAGCCACTGCTTCTTTCAAAAAGACTGATTCATTTGGAATGGTCCCCACATGGGGTACACTGGCTTGTTTTTCCACTATCTCTAGGTGGTGCACACAGACCATTTGTCCAGTTTATGGTCTCAAGCATTCAGTTTTAGCCTTTCCTGCTAAGGTGCAGTATACTAGATCGATCTTCTGTTCACATTTTCCCTTTTAAGTTTATCCTAGTGGACGTTGCAGCCCCAGTTCTATGTTTTTGTTCTGTAGCCTGTTTGTGACGATAATGGGGGTCTGAGTTTGAATATGAAAAGAAATAGAAATTCTTTTGTCGCTCAGTCAGAGCAAATGCAGGCCTTCATTTAGTCATTTGCCAGGCATTCCATAGAACAGAGATCTGCTATCTGGCTGTGATCTTTTATTGCCCCAGCCCTAGTGAAAGTCCAAATATCTCTCCAAGCCTTTTATGGCTGTCCCTAATTAAAGGCATGGCACCAGGCCATCATCTATTACCAGTGGACAAGTTATTATAAATAAGCAGGTCTGGAAGAGGTGACCCCACTTTCACCCAAAGGTAATAAGCCTGAGTTAAAAAATCAAGCTACATTTCATAATTTGGAATTGGGTGGGGATATTATAAAATAAAGGTTTATCCTCCAAGCTTTCAATCCCCAGCCCTGCCCTAGAGGCCGGCTCCTAGACACCCTCCAAAGGGGGCTTATAAAATATTCTGTCTAGGGGACGAGAGAGGGCTCTTGGAACATCAAGGAACTAGAAGAAGTCTTAACATCGCAGAAGAGTTCCCCTTTAATCTCTGGACATTATCTGCTGAAAGCTTGCTTGTAGAAGAGCCCTGCAGACTTCTCCTTTGCTTATACAACTCTGTCAGAACTTCTAATTCCAGGACTGTTGAATATTCACCTTTTTATTCCCTTTTATTTTACTGTAGTGTATATATTTTGTCTTTTTATTAAAATCGCTTTCTATATATTTTTCTGCACAGTTTCTTTTATAAAAGGACGATCTTAAAAATCGTTAAGCTTATCTCTAGGCTCTAAATACGAACTTAAAGTATCCTTGCCTCTGTGAAGAGCGCTACTGTATAGTGAATCCTGTCATATTCCTGTCTGAGAGGACAGCGGTATCATGGGCATTGTTTAAGTGTTTAAATTATTACAGCATTTGCTGGGCACGGTGTGTGTTCCGTTACGAAAAACACATGGTGGCAGTGAACGTTTGTGGGTAAAGGGTTAACTGCAGAGTTAATCACCCCTGGTGACGATCGCTCTGCCTGCTGGCCTGAGATTATGTCCTGCGAGCTGTGAAATCTCTGTGCCGGGTGAGGCTGAGAGTGGTATCGCCATGTCCTTGTGACACCCACGCTCGGTTCAGACTTGTGTATAGTCACGTGTGATTGACATACAGCGGGTTTGGGCCCGGCGTATGTCACACTGTTAACATTTGCAGTGTTGCCCACTTCTTAGCTGGACTGCTTTTGTACGTCACGCAATGGAAAAGAAAGAATAGGATTTTTGTATTTACAATAAAATTACTTGGTAGTCCATTGAGGGACATACTTCCCAACCCCTCTGTTTGTGATCACACGATCAAATTGGCCTGCCTTGCTTTTACCTTTTACCTTTTAACTGCTATTGGACTGATATTAAAAATACCTTCTGATGTTTACTCTCCTGACTATACCATCCCTGTCCTTTTTATTGGAGCCTCCTCCAGGAGTAGGGGCTGGTGATTGTGTCACCCAGACAGCAACATGGACACCTGGAGAAGAACCCTCCCACTGTGCTGTAGGAATGGAAGAAGACTCAGCACATGACCAGGAATTTAGACAGGTACTGTATAAGGGAACTTTAGGTTATTTTTTTTTTATTTTTTTTAAATAATCCATTTATTGTTTTTTTTATGTTGTCAAAGTCTCACCCTTTATTCCATTTACAGTTTTTTTGTTTTTTTTTCTGAATTGTAAGTATTGGCTATGGCAGGGCTGGGCGAATAGGGCGTGTTTTAGAAGACTAAATGGCAGACAACCACATACTAACATGGCTTTTCTGCTTGCTTATCAGAAAAGACAGACTGATGCTGTTTGCACATTCTGCCAGAAAGTTTGTAGAGGACGACTACTACATCCTGCAATACAAATAGAAAATGGATTCGGTGTTTATCATTTGTTTTTTAAAATGTTTTAATTATTTTTTTATTTTCATTTAATTTTTTTCTTTACGGTTGGTGGCTCTAGGGAAATGAGGGGTCTAAACAGACCTATGTTATTTTCCTGGAAAATGGAAAAGAGATTGAGGGCACAGTGTCCTAAATCTCTTTTACTGCACACCCTGTTATGAATGAACAGGAATCCTCTATACTGAGTGCTCCTGTCCATTCATACATTGTGGATATAGTGTAAGTTACTATGTTAACAATCATGAATGAACAGGAAGTTATGTAGATCACTTCCCATTCATTCATAACTGGGACATAGTAACCACACTATGTCCAGTTATTTACAAACACTCAGCGATAAGCTGATTGCTGAATGTTTGTATACCGCTCTCCATCCTGAATCAGCTGTCACAGGAGGCTAAGTGGGTGGTGGGGGAGGAGAGCTCTGCCTCCTGTGATAGATCACAGCGCTCTCCTCCACTCACCGCTCTCTGAAAGCCAAGACCCCTATAGAATAAAATGGCGGCAGTTCCAAATTTTTATGTTGCACGACATTAGCGCAACTTATTATGAAACCCAAAAATTGTGAAAAATGCTTTGGGGAAATATCAGGGGTCTAAACAGCCCCCTGATATTCCTCTTTTAAAATAGAAAAAGAAAGTGAGGAGACACAAAGTCCTCAATCTCTTTTTCTGCAGCATCTGTTCTAAATGAATGGAAAGTACAGAGGCTTCCCATTCATTCAGAAAATATTTACTATCATCCAGTTTCTGAATGGGGAGAATCCTCTGTACAGAGTGACACTCCCCATTGAGAAACTCATGAATGAACAGTAAGTGATGTAAAGCACTTCCTGTTCATTCATAACTGGGGACACATAGTACTCTGTGTCCCCAGTTATTTACAAACACTGGAGTGATCGCTCCAACGTTTGCTCTACACAGACCATTGGTACATATCACTGATATGTACTGATCCTCCTCCGCCGCTCGGCCACGCACAGAGCTCAACCTGCAGCTTTTCCTCTTGATCCCCGCTGCTCTCCCCCTTCTGTATGCAGCGGGGATCTGAGGAGAAGTGAAGGAAGCGCTGAACCCGGGGTGGAGCTGCTGTCACAGCAGCATGAGAGAGAAAGAGAGAGAGATGCCGGCTGTCAGATCCTGGCCGAGCGTCTCTCCTCACCGCTTGGCCATGCTGCTGTGACAGTGGCTCCCTCCTCAGGGCATCAGAAGCCCAGCAATGACGGCTATGGGACTGGAAGTGATGCAATACGCGTAGCTCCCGGTCCCATAGTACAGGGAGGGGATCCGCACATGGATGTTCGCTGCTCTCCTCCCCAGCTTCCCGCCGACACCTGGCAAGCTGGTCCTGGGCCCGTAGGAGGAGCAGCGGAGCCTAGGAAGCAAGGCGGGGGCGGCCCTCCCGGTTAACGGATCATAGAAGCGATCTGGTGGCAGCTGAGCCGCCAGAATCGCTTCTACTGTAAAGCCGGTCGCGGCTCTACAAAATGGAACAAACTGCTGGAAGTCTGTGTAACCCTTTCAGACTTAATGATGGGATTATCTAGTCATAGGTTGTGAAGGGGTTAAGTAATTTCAAGATTTCCCCCCTTTCTTTACAGTTGGGTACAATACTGTTTTGCTTGTGTCCTTTTCAATTTTATGAAATCTCAGCTGTCAGTCTGGCAGGCAGGGGCTGACTGGCAACTTTTAGCCCAGGGGGCAAGTACAACCCAGAGGCCCATGGTGCAGCAACTTGGCCCCTCTCCCGCTCTGCCTCTTCCCTCGCCTTCTCCCCCACTGCCACTTTTGCCATCCATGTAACAGTAGTGTGAATGTATTTATCAATTTAGGCAATGTGCAGCACGCTGGTAGTGGAGGGATACCTCGTCAGTGCTGTACGTGTGCATGACTGCTGTGACCCTGGTAGTTCTGCCACTAACTCAGAAATACATTGTACAGCATTGCAGAATGGCATTGGCTATAGAGAACTACAATTGCAAGCAATACATTACACAACAATGCAGAATACCATCAGCTATAGCGGACTATAAATCCCAGTAATAATGACTACCAACAGCTATAGAGAGCTACAATTCCCAGCAATACCATTATACAGCAATGCAGAACAGCATCAGCTTATAGAGGACTACAAATCCCAGCAATACATTACACAGCAATGCAGAATAAGATGAAGCTACATACTCTGTTGCTCTGGGTTCTCCACCTGATGTCTAAAGGGTCTCAGGTCGGCTGTGCGGGCTCTCACCAGGGGTCCAGAGAGTTTAATGGGTGTGTGTGTGTGTGTGTGTGTGTGCGTGCGTGCGCGCGCGCGCAGCAGAGGTGGCTGCCCAATTAGGCTCTCAGGTGGCCAATGCGGACCGCCAGGTGGTCAGTGCGGGCTCTCTGCTCCAAAACAAATGGCTCCAGTGATGGACTACTAGTGTGTATTGAGATTGTAGTCCATCACAGGAGCAAGCTTGGAGCGGTGGAAATAAGAAGAAAAAAAAGTGTGGTGTGCAATATAGTGAAATGGAAAGTTTAAAATTATACAGCAATCAATGCAAAATGGCACTGGCTATAGAGGACTACAAATCCCAGCAATACATTACCTCTATAAATGGTGGTATTCTGCATTTCGCTGTACAGGGGTCTACAAATCCCAGCAATAATACATTATACAGCACAATGCAGAATACCACCAGCTATAGAGGACTACAAGTCCCAGCAATAGTACATTATAGCTGGTGGAATTCTGCATTGCGCTGTATAATGTATTATTGCTGGGATTTGTAGTCCCCTATACAGTGCAATGCAGAATACCACCAGCTATATAGGAGTACAACAAATCCCAGCAATACATTATACATACAGTGTATAATGTATTGCTGGGATTTGTA
>NW_017308984.1:51972-72454 GCF_000935625.1 Nanorana parkeri
GTGACGGGTCCTCTTTAAGGTAATGCTGGGGGTCCAAAAGACCCCCAGTGTCACCTTTACACTTGAAGTAAGCTATTGAAGTGCAGATCGCACTTCAATAGCTTATTGTTGGGCATCAGAAGCCCAGCAATGACGGCTATGGGACTGGAAGTGATGCAATACGCGTAGCTCCCGGTCCCATAGTACAGGGAGGGGATCCGCACATGGATGTTCGCTGCTCTCCTCCCCAGCTTCCCGCCGACACCTGGCAAGCTGGTCCTGGGCCCGTAGGAGGAGCAGCGGAGCCTAGGAAGCAAGGCGGGGGCGGCCCTCCCGGTTAACGGATCATAGAAGCGATCTGGTGGCAGCTGAGCCGCCAGAATCGCTTCTACTGTAAAGCCGGTCGCGGCTCTACAAAATGGAACAAACTGCTGGAAGTCTGTGTAACCCTTTCAGACTTAATGATGGGATTATCTAGTCATAGGTTGTGAAGGGGTTAAGTAATTTCAAGATTTCCCCCCTTTCTTTACAGTTGGGTACAATACTGTTTTGCTTGTGTCCTTTTCAATTTTATGAAATCTCAGCTGTCAGTCTGGCAGGCAGGGGCTGACTGGCAACTTTTAGCCCAGGGGGCAAGTACAACCCAGAGGCCCATGGTCCACCAACTTGGCCCCTCTCCCGCTCTGCCTCTTCCCTCGCCTTCTCCCCCACTGCCACTTTTGCCATCCATGTAACAGTAGTGTGAATGTATTTATCAATTTAGGCAATGTGCAGCACGCTGGTAGTGGAGGGATACCTCGTCAGTGCTGTACGTGTGCATGACTGCTGTGACCCTGGTAGTTCTGCCACTAACTCAGAAATACATTGTACAGCATTGCAGAATGGCATTGGCTATAGAGAACTACAATTGCAAGCAATACATTACACAACAATGCAGAATACCATCAGCTATAGCGGACTATAAATCCCAGTAATAATGACTACCAACAGCTATAGAGAGCTACAATTCCCAGCAATACCATTATACAGCAATGCAGAACAGCATCAGCTTATAGAGGACTACAAATCCCAGCAATACATTACACAGCAATGCAGAATAAGATGAAGCTACATACTCTGTTGCTCTGGGTTCTCCACCTGATGTCTAAAGGGTCTCAGGTCGGCTGTGCGGGCTCTCACCAGGGGTCCAGAGAGTTTAATGGGTGTGTGTGTGTGTGTGTGTGTGTGCGTGCGTGCGCGCGCGCGCAGCAGAGGTGGCTGCCCAATTAGGCTCTCAGGTGGCCAATGCGGACCGCCAGGTGGTCAGTGCGGGCTCTCTGCTCCAAAACAAATGGCTCCAGTGATGGACTACTAGTGTGTATTGAGATTGTAGTCCATCACAGGAGCAAGCTTGGAGCGGTGGAAATAAGAAGAAAAAAAAGTGTGGTGTGCAATATAGTGAAATGGAAAGTTTAAAATTATACAGCAATCAATGCAAAATGGCACTGGCTATAGAGGACTACAAATCCCAGCAATACATTACCTCTATAAATGGTGGTATTCTGCATTTCGCTGTACAGGGGACTACAAATCCCAGCAATAATACATTATACAGCACAATGCAGAATACCACCAGCTATAGAGGACTACAAGTCCCAGCAATAGTACATTATAGCTGGTGGAATTCTGCATTGCGCTGTATAATGTATTATTGCTGGGATTTGTAGGTTAAGTTGGGGTTAGTCTTTAACACTTTGAGTGCTACTGCAGCCCCCTTAGCAATGTAATAGTACTACTTTTCTTATCTATTTATATTAGTTTTTTCTTTTAACTTTAACTCATACACTAGTAGTTTAACTCATATACTAACAGTTTTAATATACACCCTATCAGATTGATATATGATGCAAGTAAATAAAATAGCTCGGATAAATTTAAATGTAAAAGAATAGACAATCCCCTTTTTTTTGTTTTTGTTTTTTGTTGTTAAAGTAACACTCTTCCCTTCCCTAAACAACAACTCTCACCCTCCACCAATACACTTCTACCCCCCCAATCCACAATACAGAACCTTGAAACAACTACAACCCCCTCACCCCAATCACTTTCATACGACCTGTTCCTGATGCCAGTCACGTCTCCTTCTTACACAGCACCTTCTTACACACCCCCCTCCCCCACAAGCCGATCGGTCCCTCCGTCTGTCCCTCCGACCTCTAGTCTCCCTCAGCTCGGCTCCACGTCCTTCCGTCCCCGCCACCGGCGCTCGGCCGTCCCTGATGCCGACCTCCGGTCCCTCCGCTCTCCAGGCCCTTTGACTGATGTCCACCGTCCCTCTGGTCCATCCGTCTGTTCCTCCGATCCTCTGGTCCCTCTGACCCCCGGTCTCGGGTGCCGCCGCCTCGAGTACCCTGGGGTTAAGTTGGGGTTAGTCTTTAACACTTTGAGTGCTACTGCAGCCCCCTTAGCAATGTAATAGTACTACTTTTCTTATCTATTTATATTAGTTTTTTCTTTTAACTTTAACTCATACACTAGTAGTTTAACTCATATACTAACAGTTTTAATATACACCCTATCAGATTGATATATGATGCAAGTAAATAAAATAGCTCGGATAAATTTAAATGTAAAAGAATAGACAATCCCCTTTTTTTTGTTTTTGTTTTTTGTTGTTAAAGTAACACTCTTCCCTTCCCTAAACAACAACTCTCACCCTCCACCAATACACTTCTACCCCCCCAATCCACAATACAGAACCTTGAAACAACTACAACCCCCTCACCCCAATCACTTTCATACGACCTGTTCCTGATGCCAGTCACGTCTCCTTCTTACACAGCCTCCGTCCACACAGGCCGATCGGTCCCTCCGTCTGTCCCTCCGACCTCTGGTCTCCCTCAGCTCGGCTCCACGTCCTTCCGTCCCCGCCACCAGCGCTCGCCCGTCCCTGCTGCCGACCTCCGGTCCCTCCGCTCTCCAGGCCCTTTGACTGACGTCCACCGTCCCTCTGGTCCGTCCGTCTGTTTCTCCGATCCTCTGGTCCCGCCGACCTTCGATCCCGCTGACCCCCGGTGCCACCACCTCGAGTCCTCTGTACTGCTGGTCCCACCGATCTCCGTCCAGGCCGCTGTCCGTCTGGTCCTCCGGCTTGTCCCGCCGTCCTCCGACCTCTGGTCCCCCGGCTTGTCCCGCCGCCTCTCTCGGCGTCTCTAGTCACCCACGCTGCTGCGCGCACTTGCTCCCTCGATCTCATTGGCAGAAATCCTCCACAGCGCCACCCAGTGTTCGATCCCTGCTGATTAGCTGCTTCAGAAGTTTAGTTTACTGGCCAACAGTAATATTACTTTATTCTGACTTTCTCCACAGTGCAGATGGTATGATATACAGTACAGCGCAATATACCGTCAGCTATAGAGGAATACAAATCCCACCATCCCAGCAATACATTATAGAGCACCATGTGTGGGAAAGTGCAGTCTTCCAGCAACTTGCTTCTGAGCACTGTGCGTTGCCAGGCGAATAGCCCGCCGAACGCCCTGATAGTTTGTGTGTTCGGGGAATACGAACTAGCGATGTTTGAGTCAAACTCTTGTTCAACTCGAACATCAATCCCAACACTAGTGGAGAAGTACAACAAAACTATCATCTAGGAAACAATAGACATTTGGTCGGTCAGGTGCTTTGGTGCATGAGTATACTTTTCTAGCTTTTAACCTCTTGCCGTCCGCCCGTAGTAAAAAAACGGACGGACGGCACTGCAGCATCTGCGGGTTGCCGCCTCCAGACGGCAATTTTTTTCTGCTCGCGCGCGCCCCCTAGCGGGCAATTTTAAATTTCGGTAATTTTTTCTTAATATAGTAAAAAAATAAAACCCCCAGTGGTGAATAAATACCACCAAAAGAAAGCTCTATCTGTCCCCAAAAAAGGGTATAAAATTCATTTCAGTACAGCGCTGCATGACGGAATAAATGTCAGTTAAAGTACCGCAGCGCTGAATACTGAAAAATGGCCTGGATGGGAAGGGGGTTTAACACCGCGGATGTCAACTGGTTAATATACTGGTCCTGTCAAAAATTGTCACACTGTCACATGCGCCCCTTGAGAAGATTACAAACAAAATGGATGTGCTAACACACATTATGTAGGCATGATATGTGTTGGTATGATTGTCATTATCAGGAAGCCAATTAAGATGATGTGCACCTGGACCAAATGCATGTACACAGGAACGGTCTGAAAGAGGCTACAGGAGTTAAGTAGCACGGAGATGGGCTGAAGAATTTAAAAAAATGTGATAATAGTATTTTAACCACAAACATTCTATGGCACCTGTTAAAGTTTAAAAAACAAAATCTATTTTTTTCAGTATCTTTGGAATCAAGCCTCACACTACATAGTTTTCTTAAAGTTCAACTCTGACCTTGGGCTTCCTGCTTACCCCCCTACTTGCTCAGCTTTTCTTTACTTTTTTTTTCTCCAGGTGTCTTTAATCTGGTCTGGTCACATTACATGCCCTTCAGTGATGATCCAAAATGCTGCAGACAGCTGCACCACATAATGACGTGGTGCGGCTCATTGCAGCATTGTTGTCCAGGGTGAGGGTTGAAGCCATTATGCCTTGAACTCATAGGGAATTGGTTCATTGACACTGGCTGTCATTTAACCCAGAAAAGGAGCAGCAAAGTGCGGGTACAGAGGACAGTATTGCAGTATTAAAAGCTGCTGGCAATCATATTTATATGGGGTTCTTTTGCTGAAGCTGGAATTGGCCTTTAAGCAAATAGTTTTTGGCAAATCTGTTGCAAAGTTTTCCTGCCAGTAACAGCACTTCTTTTTGCTGGTTGATAACAGTGATTAGTCATTGTTTTCCAATTTGCACAGCAGACTGATGATGCTAAGTGACTGGCTTGCAATTAGCTGCAGCATTTTTATCTTGTCATGTGCGCTCCTTCAGTTGGCCTTGCCTATCAGATAGGCAGTCCAATGACCAACTAAAGCAGGCTGAGAATGTTGCTGGAAAAACGAAACAAACAATAGAGTGCCATGACCTAGCGCAATAACTGATGGCAGGGAGATAAAAAGACAAATAGATGGTGTGTTGCACTCACATTGTGTGGAAGTTTGTATATGTAAAATTGGACTTTCCTTGTGTGGGTGATCGGTCATGTGAAATCGGCAACTATGAGTATGAGGTGAAACCTGCCCTTCAGGTGGGAGGTGGGGAGGGGGGGAGAAGAAAAATCCCATCCCCAAACCTGCAGGGTGCAGTCGTGGTCATGGTGGTGGTCTATTCCTGGTGTGCTGTCAGTGCAGAGTGGCAGCTGGATCATGCTGGGTGAAATAGGTGGTCATTCAGTGACCTTTCATGGCAGGATGGCAGCTGGTGGAAATGATGTGAGGAGGATGGAGCCATGCGCGGAACAGCTTGGCATAGTCGCAGCTGGAAGGTGTTGGGGAACGCAGTAGCCGGCTCACTTCGTGGCGGTGAATGGGGGCAGCGGGGCAAGCTGGCCAAATTAAGCAGCAGCTGGAGGATGCTGATGGACGGTTAAGATGGAATAAAACGCAATTTTACCAAACTAAGACCTTGTTAACACTGGCTTCAGTTTGTATAAGATCAATCATCAATGTGTATGGCAAGCTTTTGCAAAACATTTCTATAGACCTCCATCTTGTTACTGTCAAACCTTGGAACAGTCTGTCCTAAAGACTAATACAAAGTGAACGTTGCTACTGGAAATGAATAAGGAAACACTTAAACACCATCTATTCTAAACTGACAACAGTTTTGCCTATCGGCTCCTAAATTGGCAGAGAATGGGCTTACAGATAAGTAGCCTTTAAAGTGCCACATATAAAAAAAAGGTATTCATGTTACTATGCTACATGGCAAACCAGAACTCTTTCAGGTAGCTGTCAGACAAATTTGATTTGTTCTGTGGTGTTGCCATAAGATAATCATCAAAGTCTTTGTAATCACATGTGCTCTTGCCTCATCTGCAATGAAGTGGCCTTCAGGGTGTAAAAAAAAAAAAGGGAGCATACTATGTGACGTATGCCTGGCCCAAACCCGCTGTACGTCAATCACACGTGACTATACACAGTTCTAAACCGAGCGTGGCGTCACAAGGACGTGGCGATACTATTCTTAGCTTCACCCTACACAAAGATTTCCCAGGTTGCGGTACACAATCTCGCGGTAACACTCCACAGTTAACCCTTTACCCACAAACGTTCGCTGCCACCACATGTTTTTTAACGGAAACACAGACCGTGCCGTGACAATTTAAAACACTTAAACAATGCCTATGATACCGCTGTCCTCTCAGACAGGATTCACTATACAGTAGTGCTCTTCACAGAGGCAAGGATACTTTAAGTTTGTATTTAAAGTGTAGAGATAAGCTTAACAATTTTTAAGATCGTCCTTTAATGAAAGAAACGGTGCAGAAAATATACAAAAAAAGATATTAATAAAAAGAGAACACACACACACACGAAAAGTATTGGGTCGCCTGCTTTTACACATGAACTTTAACCCCTTCATGACGGGAGACGTACACTGTACGTGACGAGTTATTTAAGGCTCTGTAGTGCCGGTAACCGCTGATTCTCAGTATTGAGGCATTAATTAATGAAATAGTTAAGCTTTTGTAAAAGCTTCTTTCTTTCATTAATGAAAGAATGAAGCCGTTACATGCAAATACGGGAGCGCTAAATAGCAATCCTGTATTTGACAGCTGAAAATAGCAGAGAAGTAGCAGAGTGACTTACCTGTCTGCTATTCGTTTTGACAGCTGGATAGCCTGATGTTTATGATACATTTCAGGCAAAGAGATACATTGTATCACTTCTGATCGTCTAGGCACGATCAAAGACCTTTAGGGCCTGTTCACACCATATGCAGTTGTGATGCAGTCCGTTTATTTTAACTGCTGCAGTCAAAATACATCCCAATGCTTTCCTATGGGCTTTCTTGTGCCTAATTCAGTCCGTTCAGATGCAGTCAGAAAAAGTACTGCTTGTCCTATTTTACCTGCATCTAACTGCACTAAACGCATCAAGGCGTATTGCAAATGCATGCAAACGCACTAAAACGCAACAGAATGCATACAAAAAAACAGAATTGATTGTGGCATCATCCAGGGACATGCAGGGGGGGGAAATGCGTCAAAAACGCATCACAATGCAACTGCGCAGGCGCACGCAGTTGTGATGCAGTTTCTGGTGTGAACTAACCCTTAGTGAGATCTGAATCTGACATGCTGTAAGGATCAGTCTCTAAGGTTATTATTAGCTGTTCCTAAGTTTGGAGCAGCCTAATAATAGCCAAAAGTTAAAAAAGTTAATTTATCAAGCAGTCCTAGTGACTGCTTCATGTAAACTGACAAAAATGTTTTTGTTTTTTTACAAAGTGTAAAAAATAAAGTGTAAAACAAAATTAGGAAAATAAAAATTATATATAAATATATCTTTTATACTATAATTATTATAAAACATGTCTAAAAAATAATAATCAAAAATTGTAAAAAAAAGTGTTTTCTTCTAGTTTTTTTCCTCATTTTTTTATATTTTATTCAAACTAAGTGAGGCGTTAGGTACACATGTTTGATATAATTATATAGCTCTATCTGTCCTCTAAAAAACAATATATAATATGTGTGGGTACATTTAGTAAGAAAGTATATTACTTCTGTGGAAGAATCACACAGCAAAAATGTGTGTCATTTATGAACAGAAACTGAAAACTAGCTCAGTCATGAAGGGGTTAATGGCATCCCAGTCTTTGTCCATAGGGTTCAATATTGAGTTGGCTCACCCATTGCCGCTATAACAGCTTCAACTCTTCTGGGAAGGCTGACCACAAGGTTTAGGAGTGTATCTATGGGAGTGTTTGACCATTCTTCCAGAAGGGCATTTGTGAGGTCAGGTACTGATGTTGGACCAGAAGGCCTGGCTTCGCAGTCTCCGCTCTAATTCATCCCAAAGATGCTCTATCGGGTTGAGGTCAGGACTCTGTGCAGGCCAGTCAAGTTCCTCCACCCCAAACTCACTCCATGTCTTTATGGACCTTGCTTTGTACACTGGTGCTCAGTCATTTTGGTTCAGGAAGGGGCCATCCCCAAACTGTTCCCACAAAGTTGGGAGCATGAAATTGTCAAAAATTTCTTGGTATGCCGATGCCTTAAGAGTTCCCTTCACTGGAACTAAGGGGCCAAGCCAAAACCCTGAAAAACAACCCTACACCATTATCCCCCCTCCACCAAACTTTACACTTGGCACAATGCAGTCAGGCAAGTACCGTTCTCCTGGCAACCGTAAAACCCAGACACATCCATCGGATTGCCAAACAGAGAAGCGTGATTCATCACTCCAGTGAACATGTCTCCATTTCTCTAGAGTCCAGTGGTGGCGTGCTTTACACCACTGCATCCGATGCTTTGCATTGCACTTGGTGATGTAAGGCTTGGATGCAGCTGCTCGGCCATGGAAACCCATTCCATGAAGTTCTATATGCACTGTTGTTGTGCCAATCTGAAGGTCACATGAAGTTTGGAGGTCTGTAACTATTGACTCTGCAGACAGTTGGCGACTTCTGCACACTGTGCGCTTCAGCATGCACTGACCCCGCTCTGTCATTTTACGTGGCCTACCACTTCATGGCTGAGTTGCTGTTGTTCCCAGTTGCTTCCACTTTGTTATAATACCACTAACAGATGACTGTGGAATATTTAGTAGCAAGGAAATTTCACAGAACACCTGAATCCAATGATTTGGATATCTCTATATATATAGATATATATCTATCTATAACAGTAAAATAAAAGGGAATAAGGTGAAGTTTTTATGAGTTTTGACAGCGTTCAAAGAGCAAAAGAGAAGTGTGAAGGGCTCTTCTTCAAGCAAGCTTTTAGCAGATGATGTCCAGAGGTTAAAGGGGAACTCTTCTGTGATGTTAAGATGTCTTGATGTTGCTGGAGTTCCTTTCTTGATGTTTAGTTATGTAGTATTTGAGGTTGAATAAAGACATAAGTCCATCAAGTCCAACCTATTGTGTGTGTGTATGTGTTGTGATATTGGGGAGCTCACAGAGCACTCGCACAGGCTTTTCCATTAACAAAACGTCTTTATTTTCTGTTCAAAAGGCAGACAGTAAAGGAAGTCCAACATAAATAGCTTGCTGCAGCATATAACAGATATGGGCTCACCAATGCTCACCCTTCACAGGTTATCCTGTTCAGTGTCCCAGTCCCAGGACCTTACTGTTTTCCTCAACAGGATCTCTTCAGGAATACAACCTGGCAGAGAGACCTGGCTGACTATATTGCCAAAAGACACCCTGGCATTGCCACGCACTGCCACAGTGTGTATAGGTCCATGAGTGTTCTCATTCCTAAGAGTACCTGTACCCGTGTACATTACGGTCTCTCAGGAAGTCGTCCAAAAGCTTCTTGAATGATTCCAGACTATTCGCAGAAATCACTGCTTCAGGCAGCGAGTTCCAGACCCTAACCATGCGAACTGAGAAGAACCCCCTTCGCCCCTTGTGTTTGAATTTTTTTTCTACCAGTTTTAGGTGGTGGCCTCTAGTCTTTGTTACGGAATTAATCTTAAAGAGTTTGTTGCTAATGTTGCTATGACTATTGAACATTTTGTACATGAAAATCATGTCCCCACTTAATCTCCTTACTTCCAACGTAAACATGTTTAACTTTAGTAGCCTTGTCTCATAGTTCTGGTCCTCCATCCCCTTTGAGTTTGGTCGCCCTCCGCTGGACTTTCTCCAGTTCAAGGACATCCTTTCTGTGTACCGGTGCCCAAAACTGCACCGCATACTCCAGGTGGAGCCGAACCATTGATGTGTAAAGTGGCAAAATGATAGACCTATCCCTGCAAAACATTCCCTGCAGGACAGGATTCTACTAGCTTTGCTTACAGCAACCTGACACTGTAATCTATTCAGTTTATGGTCTACAATGATCCCCAAATCTTTCTCCATTTCCGACTTCCCTAGTGGCATACCCATAATTGTATAACCCATTTGCCTATTTTTGCTCCCAAAGTGCATAACTTTGCATTTATCGACATTAAACCTCATCTGCCACATAGTTGCCCACTCCCTTATTTTATCCAGGTCCTCCTGCAATGTTACACTATCTTGATCTGTTTCTATTACCCTCCCAATTTTGGTATCGTCAGCAAACACTGAGATATTGCTGTTTATTCCGTCCCCGATGTCGTTAATAAACAGGTTGAAAAGCATGGGTCCCAGCACAGAACCCTAAGGCACACCGCTAATGACACTAGCACAGTCTGAAAGGGCACCATTTATTGAGACTCTCTGTTTCAAAACAAGAGCTTACTCTATCTGCCTTGCAGCATCTTTTCTTAGCCCTCTAGGGCAGTGGTCCCCAACCTCTGGGCCGCGGACCGGTAACGGTCCGTGGATCAAATGATACCGGGCCGCGGGGCCCCGCACTGCCGACGGGCTTCACAGTGAGGGGGCGGGTCCTGTGACTCACCTCCCCTCCCGGCCGCGTCCATAGTAACAGGCGGCGGGAGAGGAGGTGAGTCACAGGAGACGTGTGTGTCACAAGCCCCGCCCCCTGCAGTGAGTGCACACAACTCCCTGGCTGGGTATGTCCGAGGGCGGGAGGGGGGAGAGGAGGCAGCAGCAGCTGGGTACAGATATGTCGGTCGATATATGGATGGGGAGTTTGTAGAGGGGGGAGAAATATCTGGATAGGGGGGTTATAGAGGGGTAACAGATACGTGGTTGGGAGGTAGAGGAGTAATAGATATCTGGATGGGGGTGGGGAGTGAGTAGAGGGATAAGGCCTCATTCACACACGAATCGGCCTGCACGTACAGCTCTGTGCTGCGTGCGGGGCCGTACCAAGTAGCTGCCGGGAAGGACAGGTGCTGCGTGTGATTAGAACGCAGCCCCCGTCCTTCTCTATGGGGCTACGCGGCCGTACGCCCCCCTACGCTCACCTCATTTGCAGGTCCGTAGGGGTGCGGGTGATCGTATCCATACGCCGCCGGAATGGAACATGTATGCGTCCCGGCCAGAAAACCCGCACCCCTACGGACCTGCAAATGAGGTGAGCGTAGGGGGGCGTACGGCCGCGTAGCCCCATAGAGAAGGACGGGGGCTGCGTTCTAATCACACGCAGCACCTGTCCTTCCCGGCAGCTACTTGGTACGGCCCCGCACGCAGCACGGAGCTGTACGTGCAGGCCGATTCGTGTGTGAATGAGGCCTAATAGATATGTGGATGGGGGGTTGTAAAGGGGTCATAGATATGTGGCGGGGGGGGGGGGGATAGTAGTTGTGTACAGCTATTTCATGCTTTTTCTTGTAATTAGACAAGTGGATTATAATGGGGAATATTACACTGTAATGTTCCCTATTATAATCTATTTCTCTGATTAAATGATTACAGGTAGGCATGTGATCTATCAAAGTTTGAGACTACGTTAGAATGTGTGACCAGTGACGTGGTCACACATTTTAACGTAATCTCGCCCAGTTTTTCGGTGGTGGAATAGGTGAAGAATTCCAACGCTTTCATTTTTTGGTGTAACTGTATTTTATTTTGAAGGCATGTTTAAATACAATTAAATTAAAATTATTAAATCAAAACAATCTAAAATATAAACAATCAACGTCCCCCCCTCAGCGGGCCACGGTAAAATTATCAAACGTTGACCGGTCCGCGGCGATAAAAAGGTTGGGGAGCACTGCTCTAGGGGGTGTCACGGAGCCGGCCCCTAGGGCAGTGCTGGGGATGGAAAGCAGGAGGAGGATGAACCTTTATTTCACACTATCACCGCCCAATTCCAAATTATGAAATGGAGTTGATATTGTAACTCAGGTTTATGACCTTTGGGCGAATCCTGGGTCAACTGGGTCATTACCTCTACCCGACCTGGTTGTTTTTATATACTTATCCACTGGTGACAGATGAATGCCTGGTTGCATACCTTTAATTAGGGCCGCCATAAAAGGTTTAGAGGTGATTTGGGACTCTCACTTGTGCTGGGGGCAATAAAGATCACAGGCCAGATAAGCAGATATCTGTTCTGTGGAATGTGGAGGGACCTGGCAATTGACTAAATGAAGGGCCTGCATTTGCTCCGAACTGGGGGACAAGAGAATGCTATTTTTAATATGCAGACTCAAACCCCATAATCGTCACTACTGTAGTAATTAGAAGGATGTGTGCCCTAAATTATGCGATTGGAGTCATTGATGTATGTGACATTAAAATTGATGCCTTCTGTGCAAGTCATAAACAAGGCACACTAGCTTGACACTAGTTCACAGTAGCTGCAAGGTAAATGCAGCATTTTACTATATAGCTAGTGTCTGCTAGGTGGGAGTGTTAAACGCCTCCAGTCTAAACACTCCATTCATGTCTCTATACGGCAGTGCTTTACAATGCACTGCGTTGACCTATGGTGGCATCTAGTGTGCTGTGGAAAAATGTAGGGTTTCTGCAGTTTACCACAGCTCACTGTACACACATCACACATGCATTGTGGTGCAAATAGGATTCACGGATTCACCCGGACAGTCCGGGTTTTGAATGCTGTGTCTGGGTTTCATGGCAGCAGAAACCCGGACACAAGAGGTCAGGCAGACAGGGGCAATCAAAATTAAGATAGGAGCTACTGGCCCCCCATTGAAAATAGTCTCAACTGTGATATTTACATATTAATGGTTGGTGCTATTTACATATGAATAAGCCACAACTCATTCTCCCCCCAAAAAATATCTGTGCCTCGTTAGAGTGCTCGGGTTACTCTTGAAGAAAAGGTGGCAACCCTAGGTGCAGATAGGACATGTTGGAAACTTTTGTTTTCTTTATGTCCTAGGGGTGACTGGCGGTCTGGCGCACAGGCGAATTGGCCCTTAGCATGTGGGCTGGTGTTCACTGCGTGGCACTGTTGTGTAGAACAAGGCAGTAGGCACTGTTTACTTTTTTTTGTTTGTTTTATCTTTATTGGCAGTGTACAAAGTGTACATCCCATTCAGATGCACTGTGCTGCCATCCATTTGTTTTCTATATGCCCCATTCACACACTGGTGCAGGGATGTGCGGTAAAGTCAGTGACAGGTAAGGCCCTGCCCCAGTCACCAAGTTATGTGTTCATCTGCCGGCAACCGAATGTAACAGGAGGCAGGTAGGAGGGGAAACTGCTCTGCCTGTGGGGTGTGGGAGGGAGGAGACAGGGAGAAGCTTACTTGTCCCTTACTTGCTTGTCACTGATGAGGCATATACATGGATGCTGTCAGTGGTTTTTTGATTGGACGGTTTGGACCAATGGCACTTTGCCACTGGCCAAAACCATCCACAGAGCTCAAGCCTCTGACTCCACGTCAGAGCCGTGTTGTAGCTCTTACCTCCTTGTGCTAGGTTACACACAACAGCCGTAAAGTCTGCTGCTGTGCAACCTAACATAGTTGGCAAAAGCTGGATGACGTTGGATGTAATTAACAGGCAGCGCTCTGTCCATGACAGGTTACACAGTAGGGTTGCCACCTGTCCTGGATTCACCCGGACAGGTTTTGAACACTGTGCCCAGGTTTCATGGCAGCTGAAACCCGGACACATGATGTCAGGCAGATAGGGGCAACCAAAATTAAGGTAGGGGCCACTAACAGTGAGGACGCTTTCGCCATTGTGTATCCTGTTAGAAGCCAATCTGAATGAAGAAATAAAAGCTGTCAGCTTTAGTCTTGAAGCTGACAGCTTTTTCTTTCATAGTTCACCTGCCTCCCCCGACTGCATGTCCCTGCACTGGTGTGATGTGCTATCCAGGAAAAAGAAAAAAAACACGTAGCATATTTCTGCAGCACACTAGATGGCACCAAAGGCCACCAATACTGCGTTGTGGTGCAGAGACCTTGAGAGTATATTTTGTACACTGCCAATAAAGTTCTTTAAAAAAAAACCGGAAACATTGCCTTGTGTTGTAACACTGCTGGCACCTAGTGAAAATTAAGCGGCACGGCAAAACCATTGCGTTTAACATGCAGCTAAGGTTTTTATTATATTAAGCCATACGCGAAGTTAGCAATGCGAGATGGGAATTTACGGCAAGCAATCCAGCAGTTTACATGAACGGCGCTAGTACACACACTAGATTGTATCAAGGACCTTCCTAGTCAAGCTGGCGTTCTTCGAAGTCAGCCCTTTGTTAGGGTCCTTCGAGGCCACGCCCCCGTCGTTTCCTTTTGTTTTCCCCTCCCCCGGCAAAAAAAAAAGAAAATCAATATGGCTGGGGCCTGGATGTGCCAGTGACACAATACGATAGGATTTATAATGCTGAAGAGTACTGGATATTTTCGGGGAGTCGAGTGTCCTTTCAGGGAGAGTTGCCGGCGTCCTCACTGTCACTTTAGACACCGAGGAAGAGGTGCCCCGAATATTGGAGGAGAGGCCCGGAATGGGGCAGGTGAGAGCTGCTGGATACAATGTAGCAGAACAGTACTTCAGTAGTTTTGGGGTTCACAAGGCTTTGTGTGGAACACTGATATGTTTGTTCTGACAATGCTGGCCATGGAACAACCACTGTTTTAGCTTGTACTGACTTTGTTTAAATGATTTCTATATGTGGCTGCTCTTTGCGTGTTCACACTTGAGCGGTTTGTCGCCCAATTTTCGAAGTGCAACACCACTCTAGATGAAGAATCTCAGTATTATTATACAGGATGTATATAGCGCCAACAGTGTGTGCAGCGCTTTACAATATAAGGAAGACATTACAATACAAATCAAAACAAGATGGTAAGGAGGGCCCTGCTCATAAGAGCTTACAATCTACAATTCTTGATGGGCCTGTTAACACTGGATTATTGTGTTGCCGGTTGTGTGAAGCTTCAAAAAGTACATGAGCTTTGCTTGGTGCTGAATTGTGTGTTTCTGGCCCCATGGACTAATGGGCAAGTTTGAAAAGCATGCGGGTTTATATGTGGTTTTTTTTTTATGTGCTCCAAATTAAAGGTCTATGGAGGCAAAAATACAAAATCCCTCTGTATTATCAGTCATGTGTATAGCTGTGCAAGATTGAACACGTGTTTAAATGCAGTAATATGCACCCAGCTCCCATTCACAGTACAGGCAGCCCCCGGGTTACGAACAAGATAGGGTCTGTAGGTTTGTTCCTAAAGAGAACTATGGGGTAAGTGTTTTTTTTCCCCATAGTTCTCCTAAGGGTCACGGGAGGACCCAAAGCTCAGTATACCTCACGCTACAGCTCGCGGTATACTGAGACCGTCGCAGCCGGGACGTATCCCGACATTACTGTCGAGATCCACTCAGCTGCGTGATTGACAGCTGGCTCTGCCTATCTAGAGGCAGAGCCAGCTGTACCCGCCCCCTCTCCTGTCTTTTCCGCCAGTCAGCGCTGGGGGATCGGAGCAGGGAGGGGGGCCAATCTCTGCAGACCGCCGGGACAGATCTTGACAATGCTGTCGAGATCCACCCAGCTGCGTGAAAGACAGCTGGCTCTGCCTATCTCTGCCAGCTGTACCCGCCCCCTCCTCTGTCCGTTCCTCCCCCCTTTCTCCAGTCGGTGCTGGAGGATCAGAGTGGGGAGGGGGAAATCCCTGTGGGGAGCCGTGACTGACAGTCACTGCTCTCTGCAGGGAGATGGTCGAGAAGTGAACGAGTGACAGTATGTGTTCGCTCACTTCCCGATCTATTGAGCCGACGTGTGACAGTTTCATTGTCATACGTCGGCTCGAACTATGAGGTTGAGTGAAAATCACTCAACTCCATAGTTCTCCTTTTTAAGTTGAATTTGTATGTAAGTTGCAACAGGTACATTTTGTAAGGGCTTGTTCACACCAAATGCAGACCAGATCTGCATGAGTTTCTGCACACACGGTGCAGTGGGTTGTGCCGGGTTTTTTTGCCGCGTTTTTGATGTTTTCCGGCCCGTTTTTGTAAAAATGATTTGTAAAAAAGAATAAAAAAAAAAAACATTTTAACCACTTGCCGTCCGCCCGTAGTAAAAAAACGGACGGACGGATCCAGGGCGTTTGCATGCGTTTCTGATGCATTTGCATGCATTCCAGAGGTAAAATATTTTTTGCTGCAGTTTTTTTTTACATGCTCTGGAACTGAACACTGCGGTGTGGACTAGAGCCCAAAATACCATTGGAATACATTGGACGCAGTTTTGATCCGGTCTGTAACTGCTCTGCTCCTGGAACGCGCTTTGTGTGAACAAGGCCTTAGTGTAACTCCAGTCAAATTTTTTTTTTTAGTTTTGGATAGCATAGGGAAGGGTTAACCCCCTGTAACGTTTTTTTTTTTTTTTTGCTCTGTGTGTGTCCCTGTTCAGAAGATTTCACCTCGTTTTCTGTCCCTGCAACAATTGGATTTTGAAAATTGGAAACAAGGATTGGTGATAAAGCTTCAGTGGAGACACCTTTTTCCCATGATAACTCTTACAGGAGTGAATTTCCCTTCCTAGGGGTAGATTTCCTCTCACTTCCGGTAGTCTCAAGGACAGGAAGTGAGAAATAAATCTTCCTAATGAGGATACAGACGGCAGTTAAAACCTCACAGTGACCCGGAAGAGGAGGTGGGCACCCCTTGTCTGCACAACTAACAAGAGCCAACTTCCTGTAATGTACATACAGTACTACGAACCAAACCCAAAAAGGCGGGCACTCCTCGTCAGCGTGGTAGCATTAAAACGACTGAAATACTGTGCGGTACACTTTGGCTGCAGCCTGGGACTCCCTGCTGTTTGTTTTTGTTTTAATATAAATTCTTTTATTTAACCTTTTTCAACCGTTTAACATGAATATACATAGACATAAATTGAAACAATAGTGGGTTAAAGGACAGGAGAAAAGAAAAAGAAAGGAAAAAAAAAAAGGGGAAAAACCTACTCGTACAAAGGGATAAGACACAGTAGCGACCTCGATCCAAGTTGGCATTCGTATCATAGCGAGTCCCCCAGGCCTGCTGTTTGTTTGTAAGTAAGTAGGTTTGTAAGTAGGGGTCGTATGTAAGTCGGGTGTTTGTAACTCGGAGACTGCCTGTAGTCGCGTGTGTGCAAAATTGAGCGTTCACACAATGTGCAAAAAGCATGTGTTGTGCTTGCAGTGGCATTATTTGTTGCTGTGGCTCTTACCTCTTTGTGTTACGTTACACACAGCAGCAGCAAGGATGCTTTCCCTGTTGTGGATCCTGTTAGAAGCCAATCTGAATGACAAAATAAAAGCTGTCCGCTTCAGTCTTGGCAAGCAAGAGATTCCTATCAATGCGCAAAGCTTGCAGTCCAAACTCCTGCACGAGCGTCTTTGCTGCGTGTAGGGCAACCTATTGAAATAAATGGGCACTGACGCATGACAAAATGCGTATTGTGCATGGAGCCTTAGAAAGTTGCATCTAATAGTTTCTTTATGGGTTTGTTCACGTGTTGTTCAGCTGCAGCCAGTTTACCTGCAATTCAGAAAAAGAAAAGTCTGGTGCGTCTAGGGTCTAGACGTAGGAACATCGAGACACAGTAAAAATTGATCGGGGATGCATGAAAGTTGTTTATACTTTCCAGATGCCTTTTCCTGTGTAGAAAATCTAAACGCAACAGTGTGAATGAGACCTAAGGCAAGGGGCATGAGTGTGATGATCACAATCACGTGAGTGGTCCGATCGCGTCTTCTTTTCAGTTTTTCAGCATTACCTGATTGGATGCTCTATGCAAGTCTATGGGCAGGCGTGTGTAAACGGATGAGTGTCCGTTTACACCTGGTTAGCCCCAGTTCTAGCTAGATCTGTAAAAACAAACGGATCAGATCGTGCCGGACTGGGGGTAATCAGATGTCTGTTTACTTTTTATTCCCTATAGACACGCATGGGATCCGGAAGTTTCAGTGTTTACTGTACGGACACTGCTGTGATCAGGAGAGCATCTGTTGACAGATCAGTGAAATTAAGCAAAGACACCCCATGTACTTACCCTACCTTAACTGCTTCTCAGATCCTCGCTGTTCTGCATCGATGGCTGAAAGTGGCTGTATTGGTGACACAGGGGAGCAGTGATGTTATTCCGCTGGCCATGTGGCAGTGAGGGAAAAAATTATTCACCATATTACGCATAGAGGAGCCACTCACCTTGAGCAGTATGCATATCTTCAGGTGGCAGTGCTTAGGCCTTTAATAACCTATACCAAAAAAACACAAATAGTGTAGCGCTTAAAACAATTACAAAGTGTAAAAACATTTATCTGCCAATACTGTGACATTTGCCTTACATACACATTTACAGGGTTATTCACAAAAGGGTGAAGAGTTTGGAGAAGGCAGGAGAAGTGGACAATCTAGGACGGGCAGGTCACAATCAGGCATCGACCTCTAAACAGGCATATTAGACCGCTCGATCGCAGGGGCCTCTCGGGGTCCTAGCGAGGAGGAAGCAGCCGTCTAATGTGCCTGTTTAGAGGCCGGCGTCGCTGCCTGATTGCGTCCAGCCCGGATCGCGTACCGAGGCGATGCGGGATGGTCGGATCTATTTGCATTGGGGGTTCCTGAACCTGGGCTCCCGTGCCAGCAGAGAGGGCCCCGCGTGCCCTCCCTGGCTCGCGTGCCATAGGTTTCCCCACCACTGATCTAGGACAACATAGCTGATATGGAAAAATTCCCCAATGCTGCTCACTTTTCAGTTCAGCTATGTTGTCCTAGATTGTTCACTTCTCCTGCCTTCTCCAAACTCCTCACCCTTTTGTGAATAACCCTGACAGTCTCATTAAGTGCTCTTTATTATCAGTGTCCGTGTATCCAATCCATCAGTGTCCGTGTATCCAAGTAAACGTATGATTATCCATAACACCGCTGGAGTTGAAGGCCTATGAAAAACCATAGTCTGATCTTGTCCACCTTTTTACATATGACCCTGATGAAGTCAATTAGACGTAACGCTTTACAACATCACACCCAGATGCAGTGCAGAGCAGTCGGAGCTGTGTAGCGAGACCAGCCGGGGCTTTGGTGTTATTGCTGGTGCATAAACTTTTGACCATCGCCAGGGTTGAGGGATTTTGGATTGAGATAGTATTTTAGTGATGGTCATATGTAAAAGGTGGACAAGATCACTTTATGTTGTTTCATAGGCCTTCTACTCCAGTGGTGTTATTTTCACCGAGTGGTGGTGTGGATAATCAGAAGTTTACTTTGGTGGATTGGATACACGGATACCGATCATAAAGAGCACTTAAAGGAGAACTATGAGGTGAGTGAAAATAACTCATCCTCCTAGTTCGAGCCGACGTGTGACAATGAAACTGTCGGCTCAATAGATCAGGAAGTGAGCAAACGCATACAGTCGCTCGCTCACTTCTCGATCATCCCCCTACAGAGAGCCGTGACTGTCAGTCATGGCTCCCCGCAGGGATTCCCCCCTCCCTGCCCCGATCCTCCAGTGCTGACTGAAGGAACGGACGGGGGAGGGGGCGGGTACAGCTGGCTCTGCCTCTAGATACGCAGAGCCCGCTGTCACTCACGCAGCTGGGTGGATCTCAACAGCAATGTCGGGATCCGTCCCGGCTGTGGCGGTCTCCGTATACCGCGAGCTATAGCTCGCGATATACTGAGCTTTGGGTCACAGGAGGGCGCTAGCTTATGTCCTCCGGTGACCCTTAAGAGAACTATGGGGAAAAACACTTACCCCATAGTTCTCCCTTGAATGAGACTGCGTGTTATTTAAAGCAAATGTCACCGTATTGGCAGAGGAGTGTTTTTACACTTTGTAATTGTTTTAACACTCTTGTTCCACACTCTTTTTTGTTATAAATTATATTTATAATATTTTTCACACAAAGATCTACATTTCAGACCTTTTACGTGACTAACAAACGATTAACAATAAAACACAAACTAACATGATCTCATAAATACCAACATTAAGACAAAAACATATCATAACATTGATTTAATCTCTTCTGACCTCCATGTTTTTCCCACTAGTCGCAGCCTAGTCTGTATCTGTATAGTGCTAACTCTTCTATTTTCTTCTTAGTATGAGTTATATATTACAATTTGCTTTTATATTTAACTACCTATTATATTTAGTTTTAGTTTTTCAAGTCTTTACAATTCAGTGAGTTAGTGTCTATCGTTATTTATTGCTTTACGAGCCCAATATTCTGTGCACCCCTCATATTGTGGTACAATACAAAATAAGCATCTTATACTAATCAAAATGTGATAAAGTGTATCTTTATATAAGTACTATAAATTAGGTTCAGTGGTTTAGTATCATAGGTTAATCACTGCCCTATGAACCTAATATACTGTGCATCTCCCGCCCTATATCGTAATACAAAACCAACATCCCTTACCAGTCAAGGGGTAGTAATATACATCTATATATAAATTATTATTACGTGTGTCCTGTTATATCCTTAATTCTTATCAAAATAACCCCAAGCGTCAAAGAGTAAACTGCATAAAATAGTGCAACTCAGTACATCCTACCCTTCCTCCCCCCCTGCTCCCCCC
>NW_017308984.1:74144-83819 GCF_000935625.1 Nanorana parkeri
GGATCCGAATGTCCCAGATCGCCTCTGTAGTCAGTACGCAGTCCGGGCAGGTCACAATCAGGCATCGACCTCTAAACAGGCATATTAGACCGCTCGATCGCAGGGGCCTCTCGGGGTCCTAGCGAGGAGGAAGCAGCCGTCTAATGTGCCTGTTTAGAGGCCGGCGTCGCTGCCTGATTGCGTCCAGCCCGGATCGCGTACCGAGGCGATGCGGGATGGTCGGATCTATTTGCATTGGGGGTTCCTGAACCTGGGCTCCCGTGCCAGCAGAGAGGGCCCCGCGTGCCCTCCCTGGCTCGCGTGCCATAGGTTTCCCCACCACTGATCTAGGACAACATAGCTGATATGGAAAAATTCCCCAATGCTGCTCACTTTTCAGTTCAGCTATGTTGTCCTAGATTGTTCACTTCTCCTGCCTTCTCCAAACTCCTCACCCTTTTGTGAATAACCCTGACAGTCTCATTAAGTGCTCTTTATTATCAGTGTCCGTGTATCCAATCCATCAGTGTCCGTGTATCCAAGTAAACGTATGATTATCCATAACACCGCTGGAGTTGAAGGCCTATGAAAAACCATAGTCTGATCTTGTCCACCTTTTTACATATGACCCTGATGAAGTCAATTAGACGTAACGCTTTACAACATCACACCCAGATGCAGTGCAGAGCAGTCGGAGCTGTGTAGCGAGACCAGCCGGGGCTTTGGTGTTATTGCTGGTGCATAAACTTTTGACCATCGCCAGGGTTGAGGGATTTTGGATTGAGATAGTATTTTAGTGATGGTCATATGTAAAAGGTGGACAAGATCACTTTATGTTGTTTCATAGGCCTTCTACTCCAGTGGTGTTATTTTCACCGAGTGGTGGTGTGGATAATCAGAAGTTTACTTTGGTGGATTGGATACACGGATACCGATCATAAAGAGCACTTAAAGGAGAACTATGAGGTGAGTGAAAATAACTCATCCTCCTAGTTCGAGCCGACGTGTGACAATGAAACTGTCGGCTCAATAGATCAGGAAGTGAGCAAACGCATACAGTCGCTCGCTCACTTCTCGATCATCCCCCTACAGAGAGCCGTGACTGTCAGTCATGGCTCCCCGCAGGGATTCCCCCCTCCCTGCCCCGATCCTCCAGTGCTGACTGAAGGAACGGACGGGGGAGGGGGCGGGTACAGCTGGCTCTGCCTCTAGATACGCAGAGCCCGCTGTCACTCACGCAGCTGGGTGGATCTCAACAGCAATGTCGGGATCCGTCCCGGCTGTGGCGGTCTCCGTATACCGCGAGCTATAGCTCGCGATATACTGAGCTTTGGGTCACAGGAGGGCGCTAGCTTATGTCCTCCGGTGACCCTTAAGAGAACTATGGGGAAAAACACTTACCCCATAGTTCTCCCTTGAATGAGACTGCGTGTTATTTAAAGCAAATGTCACCGTATTGGCAGAGGAGTGTTTTTACACTTTGTAATTGTTTTAACACTCTTGTTCCACACTCTTTTTTGTTATAAATTATATTTATAATATTTTTCACACAAAGATCTACATTTCAGACCTTTTACGTGACTAACAAACGATTAACAATAAAACACAAACTAACATGATCTCATAAATACCAACATTAAGACAAAAACATATCATAACATTGATTTAATCTCTTCTGACCTCCATGTTTTTCCCACTAGTCGCAGCCTAGTCTGTATCTGTATAGTGCTAACTCTTCTATTTTCTTCTTAGTATGAGTTATATATTACAATTTGCTTTTATATTTAACTACCTATTATATTTAGTTATAATTTTTCAAGTCTTTACAATTCAGTTAGTGTCTGTCATTATTTATTGCTTTACGAGCCCAATATTCTGTGCACCCCTCATATTGTGGTACAATACAAAATAAGCATATTATATTAATAAAAATGTGGTAGAGTGTATCTTTATATAAAGTACTATAAATTAAGTTCAGTGGTTAGTATCATAGGTTAATCACTGCCCTATGAACCTAATATACTGTGCATCTCCCGCCCTATATCGTAATACAAAACAAACACCCCTTACCAGTCAAAGAGTAGTAATATACATCTATATATAAATTATTATTAAGTGTGTCCTGTTATATCCTTAATTCTTATCAAAATAACCCCAAGCGTCAAAGAGTAAACTGCATAAAATAGTGCAACTCAGTACATCCTACCCTTCCTCCCATGGGTTCTGTTCCACAGAATCCACACTCTTTTTTTATAGCAGATGCCTTGCACTGGCTGCTTTTCTAGTGCAGACCCAACACACAGACAAAGCAATTTGCCTTGTTTTAAATCCACTCAGTTCACCCCACCACACTGCATCGGTGTGTAATGGGGGAAAAAAAGCACTACATGCCGTATTTTATTCAAAGCAATGTGATGCATCGCCATACAACTGCAGCGCACTGCACTGTGCCAATAGAACTTAATAAAATGGCACTCTTGACATCTCAATAGAGTTCTAACAAAAAAGTAAACGGTGTGATTTGTTGAGATGGCTTGCTGGTGTGAGAGGGCCCTTGTAGTGGATCTCCAGGACAATTAACTCCCCTCCCACCGCCCAAAAAATGATTGCTGGTTAAAAAAAATATTTTAAATGCGGTCACGTGACACTGTAGTCCAAAACCTTCTCTCCCGTGGAATTTCTTTTACTGTTTGCTTCACATTGTCTTGTCCTATTGGCTGTCCAGTGGTGGGGTCCTCTCATCACCCAGAAGAGCAGTTATGTCAGAGCCAGGGGACTGCTGGGGTCTGGCCAGCAAGGGGTGCTGCGCATAGACCACTGCAAATTGCTGTAATCTCATCTCTGCTACACAAGCCTGAGGGGGCATGTCCTCAAAATGGCTTTCTGAGTTTCCTTCCTTGGATTTTGACATCTTGATAATGGTATGCCCCTCCAGCTGTTCCTCACTCTCTCGCTGCACTTGTGATTGGCCCACTTCTGAGGATTATTGCTGTCTGCCGGGATAAGCATTTTGTCATGCAGGATGAGCCCTGGTTTGCCTCCAGTGACTTTTGCCATGAAGAAATCCATCTTGCTTCCAAAGACCCCCTTAACAGGAATCTTGCACCAGCTATTCTTTAATGAAGAATTGGTCAACCAGGGCCACTGTGGAGATTTCCCTTTATTTCCTGCCCGATGGCCACAACAGGAAGTGAGGTAATCCCAGTTGCTCAGCAGAACTAATGGCCCCATTGGAAGATTTCCCATTTATTCATGTTCTGATGAAAACGGAAATTTGGGATTTTCTTTTACTTTTCAGTAAAAAATTCAACATGACAAATTTGGGGGATAGCATTTGGGGGACAAATTTGCATTACATTTACTACAGTTACTGTGTTTATATTGTAATACTTTTAGGTTCCTAGTATAAATAGTGTTGGTCTTCATCTGTAACAAAAACAAATTGCTGATGAATCTGCTCAATCCATATTTTGCATAATGTTTACAATCTCCATGTTAGCTTAAAGAGGAACTTCACCCCCACCCCCCTCCTTGCCCGGGGTTAATATGCTTTAACCCCCTCTTACCACAGGTAGCATGCTCACTCAACCAACAAATCCAGTGTTGTCCTGCTGTGAACTGCCTATTCCTATTCCCGTGCCAACATCTTGAAAAAGATCCAGTACGTAAACAGGCACACAGCAGGTCTCTGCTAGCTCCCACTGACCTGGCGGATATTAGCAGTATGTCTGCGCATGCGCCGGACCCGACAGACATGCACAGACCTCCTGCAGTTCTCTGCTAGGTCTATGGAACCTGAAAGAGACCCATTGCGATCCGCACATGAGCGGATTCAATGTAGGCGCAGATACGCTGTGGGTCTCTGTCAGGGACCTGCAAGAGACCTGTGGCATGTCTGCGCAAGATCTCACAAGCTGCCTCCTGGAAAACCTGAAATAGATATCCCAGGGGGCAGCTGGGGGGGGGTTGCAGTTGCATCATTGCCATGGAAATAGGGAGGTGAGAGGAGGCAGGTGAGCGTTTTCATAAATGGGTGAATGTCCACTTTAATTCTGGAACTGCCACCAGCTGTAGTAAATTTGATTCACCTAGTATACTTTGTCGATTTCATTTGCAAATATTTGTGTCAAATAGTCCTGAAAAAAAATCAATTGCAAGCTCTGACTGAAATGATATCCAGACGAGACCACAGTGCATGTGGACGAGACACATTGACATGCCTACTGGTGTTTGGGCCCCAGAAGTCTGCAGTTTGCTGCTCATGTGGGATGCCAACTTACTCTTAGTTTTGGGGCTCAATATTGGACATAACCATGGTGTAAAGCTTTATGCAAAATAGGAGGAAAATTATACATATGGAGTTGCTTTTCTTGACAGCAGCACAAGGGTGTTGGTAAGAATGGGCGATATCCCGTAGACGCATATTACCCACTGCTAAGACTGATTGTGTGCTGCAGTGGATTTTTTGGAATTATTGTATGGCTTTACACATGATTTCAGTCAGTGCTTGCAAATGATTTGATACTGCTGAAAGTTTGCTTTTGTAACTACTACTAAGGAACATTCCTTTCAAGGCAATGGCATTTTTTCCAAGCAAGCTGTTTCTAGACTGAATGACACGTTAAGTGGTACCCAGAAGCAAGCGTATGAACTGTTTGTACACCGACACGATTATCGGGTGTACTACTATGGCTTGCATCTGATTAGCTACTACTGTTTAATGCCGTACTGATAACCTGTAGGTTCATTCACAAGAAACAATAGCTGTGATGTAGATTTCTCCAGGACTGATTTAACCCGTTCATGACTGAGGCCTTTTTTTCATTTTTTGTACCCATGTTATATTCCACATTTTAGGCCTGAAAATTACTTAAAACCCCCCAACATTATATATTTTCTGAATGCCAAGACCCTATAGAATAAAATGGTGGTAGTTGCACATTTTTATGTTGCGCAATATTAGCGCAACTCCTTATTAAACCCCAATATTTAGTGAAAAATTTAATTAAATGCCCCAAAAGATGAATGAAGCCACAAACAACATAAATTGGGGGGAACTTTTCAAAGCTAGAGCAGACAGAATCTGTAGCAGTTTTGATACAGTTCCCTATTGGGTCTAATACAATTTGGCTGCAGCCGATGCAGTCCAGCAAGTAATTAATGCTCACATGGCAATTATATGGAGTGAGCAGATTAAGTAGTGATCATTTATCACAGGTTACATCTGATTTGGCCATTACTGCTAAGGCCTCATTTACACGAAAAACGGCCGGCACGTACAGCTCCGTGCTGCGTTCACGGCCGTATCAGGCAGGTCCCGGGAAGGACGTGCTGCGTGTGATTTAGTACGCAGCCCCTGTCTTTCTCTATGGGACTACGCGGCCGTACGCCGCCCTATGCTGACCCCAAGTGCAGGTCCGTGTGGGTGTCCCGGCTCGGACACCGATAGGATCCATCCTGTCAGCATACGAGTACGGAGCATCCGCACGGACGTGTAGGGCGGCGTACGGCCGCATACTCCCATAGAGAAGGACGGGGGCAGCGTACTAATAACATGCAGCACCTGTCCTTCCCAGGAGCTGCCAGATATGGCGGTACTCGCAGCACGGAGCTGTACGTGCCGGACGTTTCTGGTGTGAATGCGGCCTAAATGTTGCAATGATATCAGCAGGTGTGATACTCATCACTCTGGGACTCTGATGCTGTATCACTTCACTTGGTAATTCAGATTTACTATGGCTAGTGGCAGTCCCGCAATTCATTATGGTCACATGGAGACTAGGGCTGCAACAACTAATCGATTATGAGAATAGTTTGCAACTTTTCTCATTGTTAGAGGGGGGGAGAGATTGTTTTCTTTAATGAAACCAATTGATTAGTTGAAAAAATAATGGGGCAAATAATCGTTTATGAAAATAATTGTTAGCTGCAGCCCTAATGGAGACGAGTTACTAAGATTGAGCAGGTTCAGCAGCAGTTCATTTTATAACCAAGCAATTTGTCCTCAAATTTTATTCCATCAGATGAAAACCAACACCATTTGTATTAGGAACCTGAAATGTTAACCTTGTTATATTTGCTACAGTCCTTCATTCATATTGTAACACATGCAGTTATAGGCAGATTAATCTTATTTGTTTCAAGATGTATCAAGAATACTGTTCAAGAGAGATGTAACCCTTGTAGAGCTGCAGCTAGCGATTATTTTCAAAATCGATTAGTTAGCCGATTTATTAAGTTCGGTTAATCGGTTAATCAGATAAAAAAATAAAATACATTTTTAAAAACGGCTCCAGTGATGTGACTACTAGTTTGTATTGAGATTGCAGTCCATCACAGGAGCAAGCTTGGAGCGGTGGAAGTAAAAAAGAAAAAAAAAGTGTGTGCAATATAGTGAAATGAAAAGTGTAAAATTATACAGCAATGAATGCAGAATGGCACCGACTATAGAGGAATACAACAAATCCCAGCAATAGTACATTAAAGGTGGCGGTATTCTGCATTGTGATGTATAATGTGCTACTGATGGGTGTTGTACTCCTCTATAGCTGGTGGTATTCCGCATTGCGCTGTATAATGTATTATTCCTTGATTTGTAGTCCTCTATACAGCGTAATGCAGAATACCACCAGCTATAGAGGAGTACAACAAATGCCAGCAATACATTACACATACAGTGTATAATGTATTGCTGGGATTTGTAGTCCTCTATAGCGGATGGTATAATATACAGCACAATGTACCATCAGCTATAGAGGAATAGAAATCCCAGCAATACATTATAGAGCACCATGTGTGGGAAAGTGCAGGCTTACCTGAGCAGTCTTCCAGCAACTTTGTTTCTGAGATCGGGCCTGTCTATCTGCCCCCCACACTTGCTCCTCCTTACTTCTTCTCCCCGCGTCCCTGTGCCAATTGGGATTTGGGTGGGCGGTTAGCGTGAGGCGGGGAGGAGGTGTGGCGTGGGGAGCGTGGATGCGGGCAGGCAGGTGTGGCAACTGCGAGCGTGAGGTGGGGGGGAGGTGTGGCGAGCAGCGTGTGTGGAGCCGTGAACAGGGCCAACCAATCGGAAGCCGATTAATCGATGATTGAAAAAGTTGACAACTTTTTCAATAATCGATTTATGTCGATTAGTTGTTGCAGCCCTAAACCCTTGGGAACCCATTTGATATGTACATTAGTCAGACTGTGCTTGCTAGAAGTTCTATATTTTCGGGGGACACAATATATGAGAAGTGTGCTTCTAGGGTGACGACAGCTCACTCACTCTACTGTATCTGCAAAGTAGCAGACTACAGAAGATCACCTCCTCTCCTCATACCATACTGGTGATGTGTTCTGTAGTGCACATAAGTGAACTTGGCAGGGCTGATGGCACTTCTTCAAATAACACTGAAAATTCTACATGAAGGTACAAGTCACTGGATTTTTTACAGAATAAAAAAAATGATTTTGTATTTATCAAAAAATATAGCTCAACACTTTCATTGCTATATTTAGTGGAAACAAAAAGGAAAAGTTCATTGTCAGGGCTTACATATACTTTAAGTAAATCCAGTTGTGGATATTTAGATATGTTGTTTCACATGTCTTGTCTTTATGTTTCCTGTTTTCAATGAAATCATTCCTGGTGCATTATAATGCTGAAAAGATTTGCAGGGAGATATCTGATTTGTTCAGATATTTGTCACTGGGGCTGGTCACAGATAAGTGGCCGAGCGTGTAAAGTGAGCCCTGCTGAAAATTCTATCCCAAGTAAGGAAAGAAGCTAGGAGGGGAGGGGGCCTGTCCATGGCCGAGTGATGACGTTCACGCTATGGGCTTTTGTCCCGTCTCCAACGGCGGTCAGGCTAGCAGGTGATAGCCGGACGCGATGGGGAAGAGCTCAAAGAAAAAACCCGGCAGGTTCTGCATCGGGTCAATTGGACCCTCAAATGAATATTGCGTCCTTCCTGGAGAGGACCCTCAAATGAATATTGCGTCCTTCCTGGAGAAGCGGCAAAGTGAGGCGACGTGTGGCCAGGTGACCGGATCGGCCTGGAAAGCTACAGTGCTGGCGACTCCCGTCCTGTCAGAGGATCAGCTGGTAATAGAAACCTCTGCATGCACGCAAGATTTACATGATCGTGATGTTGGGGGGGGCAGCTGCCTGGCACCCTAAGAAAATACTTTGCTTGCTTACCAACAAACACTGATATCGAGCTGTTGTTTATACGCATGGGGACTGCTTACTTGGAAGCACATGGAGGAGCTGTAGAAGGGTTTTCAAGCTTGTGGTAATCGCATCAGTGCTGTGGCGGACACATTGTCAGCTATGTTAACTAGCCTTTCTGAAACTCCGATGGTAGCCTTGGACCATCATAAACAACTCCAACTGATATGGGCCAATATAGATGATCTGGAACACTGTCCGAGGCATAATCATTTCCATCTAATGGGCATCCCTGAGGCCATACAAACCACTGATTTCCACTAAACTGTATGTGGGATCTTTAATAATCTGCTGGTGAATTCCTCTCGGGAATGAATTGAAATTGACAGAGTACACTGAATCCCAGGATACCGCAGATCGGAGGCCACACAATCAAGGGACATTTTGTGTAGATTGCACTACTATCGCCAAAAGAAGGAGTGCTATTGATGTGAATGGTGCACTGGTAATGAACTTCTTAGATCTCTCCAAACCCACATGGGATAAATGCCGGGCTCTGCACCCACTGACACAAGCGATCATGACAGCATCCATATCGTATAGCTGGGGATTTCCTTTCCAGCTTAGAGAACGCAAAGCCAGATATACAAATGTAGCCCTGTTATGGGATCAGCTCCTTTAAGAGAAAAGATATTGCAGCTGCAGGTGGAGCCAGAGAGCACAGCTTTGTGGGGATTGTGGACACAGCCACTGAGGAATTACAAATGAAAATGGATACTTGAACTACAGTTCCCAGAGTGCTACAGAAGGTGTGCTGTGGATTGTTTGTGGTGTGTCACAGAGGTGATACAGAAGACCCGATCATCCAGCGGCTCCTTCGGGGATGAGCGCTAGACACATATACTGTAGTCGCCAGCGGACCTACAAAGGTTTACGAGTGCATTGGGACTCCCTTTGATTGAAATTGGTACTTGGCCGGATTTGCAGCCACTTAGGTTTTCCCTCCACCGCGATGGGAAACCTGGGAGCGGACGTGCCTACAGATCTCAGATGCAGATCAAAAGAGAAAGTGAGTACTGTTCAGGATATTTAATATCTAAATGTAAAGCAGGAGAAGCATAAGACTGTGTGGGTTTTAACCAGTTAAACCGGAAAGCAGACAGTCAATATATGGCAGTTTATGCATTGGACTGTGGGACTCCTTTTTCCTTTTATGTATCAAAGCCTTTGGAAATGCGATCTTGGAATGTGATATTCATCTTTTTCTTCTGGGTTTTTTTTCCTTCTCTGGTCATTAATGGAGTGTTGCAAGGTGGGACTCTTGGGGGGAGAAGGGGGCGATAAAATGGAAACTGGGTTTTGTTTTGCTTTTCTTCTTTTTGTATGAAATATGTACGATATTTGATTCACCAATTACGATTTACACCGTGAAAGATGGTATCAATATAGTGGTAAGGGGGTACTGGTATATCTATCTATCAATCTATACATTTTGTTTTTTGCACAATAAGGAAGTATAGGGATGAAACGGGGGGGGGGGGGGG
>NW_017308984.1:84190-107844 GCF_000935625.1 Nanorana parkeri
GGGGGGGTGCATGTGAGGAAGTAAGAGGTAAGGGAGAAAAATATATGATAATGAGAAGAAGAGGGGTGACCTATGTTTGGTATCTCTAACATCCTAGCTTAGAATCTTATAAAGGGGTTGGAATATTACTGTAGTATGTGTGGGTTTTTTGTTTTGTTTTAAGTACCATGTACACAGTTGATACATGAGGAATGGAAAAGGGGTAGTAGGGGAAAGATTTTTATCATATGGATTTTGGAGAATGTATAAGCAAGAAGGAATATTTATGTATGTACAGTGGGTAATACAAAAGAATCACCCCCCTTTTAAAATAATCAAATTTTGTAGCCTGAAATGAAGACACAGTTTTTGTTTTATCCAGCTGTATTTACTCATAACATCCAAGATATACCACCAACATGTCAGTTGAACAAAATTCAAAAACGGAATCACTTAGCCCTCGTTCACACCTGAACGTTTTGTAGCGCGTTCTACGCTCGACGAACGCTCTACAAAACGCTCAAAAATATAAATCCCATTGTATTCAATGGTCTCGTTTCCGCCCGTCCCTAACACGCTACAAAACGGCCTGAAAAGGTACAGGTACTACTTTGGGCCGTTTTGTTGCGCGTTTCCATTGGGATACAGCCAAGTAGCCTTCGGAGACGCGCATATGCAATACGCCTAGGTGTGAACGAGACCTTAGTTGGAAAAAGGATCACCGCCTTGTGTCAGTATTTTGTTGAACCACCTTTTGCTTTATTTACAGCCTTTAGTCTGTTGGCATATGTCTCTACTCACTTTGCACATCTAGACTTTGCAATATTTGCCCACTCTTCTTTGCAGAACTGCTCAAGTTCAGTTACATTTTGATGGTGACCGTTTGTGGACTGCAGTCTTCAAGTCATTCCACAGATTTTCAATGGGGTTTAAGTCTGGGCTCTGACAAGGCCATGCAAGGACATTCACCTTTTTCTCCTTCAACCACTGTGTGATAATTTTTGCTGTGTGCTTTGGGTCATTGTCACGTTGGAAGGTAAACCTTCTTCCTATTGACAACTTTCTGGCAGATGGCAGCAGATTTTCCTCAAGAATTTGGCGGTATTTTGCACCATTTATTTTTCCTTCTACCCTGACTCCAGTCCCTGCTACAGAGAAACGCACCCATAACAGGATATTACCACTTCCATGCTTTACTGTATGGTGTTATTTGGATGGTGAGCTGTATTGGATGTCTGCCAGACATATAATTTGGTGTTGAGGCCAAACAATTCAATTTTGGTCTTATCTGACTGTAACAGCTTTTTCCATGTGGCCTCAGAGTCTTCAAGGTGCATTTTGGCAAAGCTGTCGTGAGTGCATGTGGCCTTTCTTGAGGAGTGGCTTTTTTCTTCTAACCCCTCCATACAAGCCACATTTGTGGAGAATTTGAGATATTGTCACATGCACACAATGACCACTGTTTGTCATAAATTCCGTGAATCTGCTTCAGAGTTGCTGTAGCCTCCCTGGCTAGTTTTCTCCTGGCTCTTTCATCTATTTTGGAGCGACGTCCAGGTCCAAGCAGGGTCTGTGTTGTACCAAATACCTTCCAGTTCTAGCTCAGCAAAGCTGGCCCCCCTACAATCTGCGCAAATAAAGTCTCCAGTGTGTTTCTTTGGTGCTTTTTATTTTTAAGATTAATAGCAATTGTTTTTTTTTAAGATTGATGACATCACCCAGCCTCCCTTCAACAGCCAAAAGTCATGTAACCGAGCTGGCTGGTTAGTGACATGTTTGTGCAGTTTTAAATCTCCATTTCCTTTATTTGTTTTTTTTTGTTGAGTTTTTAACTATTTATTAAGGGTCACCCAGTCCCCCTAAAACAGGCAAAAGGTACGTAACAGGGTTAGCTGGTTAGTGCCATAAAAATAAACATTTGTGCTGCTTTTACTTTTAAAATAACACCCATAATTGCTATTATCTTAAAAATTAAAGCAGCACAAATTTTATTTTTTACGGCACAAACGTGGCACTAACCAACCAGGCCGCTTTCATGTCTTTTGGCTGTTGAAGGGAGGCTCGGTGACCTTTTTTTGGGGGAGGGAAAAATATTTTATTGTTTTACACTTTTAAAACATGACCATACATGCCAACAGGGCGGGAACCAGGCGTAGCTATGCACCTAAAAACAGCACACAAAATAAACATTAAAATAAATCGTAAAAAAAAAACCTTCCGTGGTTATCCCTTAAGGGAAAAACCTTCTAAAGTACAGGCGGGGTGGGGACATTCCCCAACATAGCTCATCAACTGTGCATATCACCATATAGGCATAACATTCCAGAATTAGAGCGCTGGAGCACTTTAAGAAGGAGGTAGTGCTAACATTATGATCCCAGGTCTCTTTTTGGTTTGACAGTGTAGCATGAGTTCGCCCATAGCTAGGATTCTCCTAAGGAGCCTCTCTGCTTCCCTCCCCATCTCAGACATCCGAGTCCACTGCTGAATCACTGCACTCTAACCAGCTATCCCAAACTTTGTTAAACTTCTCAGGACATCCTCTATGGGTATACGTGTCCTGATACAGAGGTGGATTGTCATTTACCAGCTTCTTCCAGAAAGCCAGCGCTGGCGGCTCGGGTTTCTTCCAACACATGGCAATTGTCTTACGAGCATAAAATAACATTAGGCCCACCAGCGTACGTTCAAACCTGGTCGGAGCTATATCCTCCACCAGGTCCAGAAGGCACAGTCGCGGCGATGGGGTAAGATGTATAGAGGTGACTTTATCCATATACTCGACTACGGAGTGCCAGTAGGAGGCCAAGTAAACTGGTCAGGGCCTCCACCAAGTTCAGGATCGCAGCCCCCATCATGACAGAGGAGTTGTTCACATGCGCCGAGAGCCACCAGTTGGCTGTGACCGGTTGTGTGGCCAGGAAATATTTATAGAAGTCCGGGAGGGCCAGCCTTCCCTGGGCAGTAGGGCGCATTAACGTGGTAAGTTTGTATCTCGGGGGGGCTTGGAATCCCGCAAGAAGGAGGAAACTAGTTGGTTTATTTGACAAAAATAAGATTGGGCAATCCAGACTGGGGAGTTCCGAAAGACATGTGTTAGTTTAGGTAATAGCTTCATTTTTACTGGGTTAATTCTCCCCAGTAGGGATAAAGGTAAGTTTGCCCATGCCTTCAGCCTCTGTCTCATATCCCCCAGGATTGGAAGTACATTCAGTGCTAGGTACTCCTGCAGTAATCTGGAAACCACCACCCCAAGGTATTTGAAGGAGTCCACCCAGGACAGTTGGGTAACGGTTCTGGGGTACAGACCTAGCCCCTGCGTCAATGGGGAACAGTACAGATTTATGCCAATTGACCTTGAGACCTGATACAGCAGGAAATGCATTCAATACTCCTAGGGCACCCTGCAGGGAGGGCCCCGGATCATTGAGGAACAAAAGCAGGTCGTCCGCATATAGCGCCACCCTCTCCTCCAACCAGCCAATGCGAAGCCCCTTAATGAATGGGGTTTTCGCAGAGCTTCAGCTATGGGTTCCATGACCAGGGCGAGGAGAGTGGGCGACAGCGGACAGCCCTGCCGAGTACCCCTGCAGATAGAAAAAGGTCTAGACAGGTTGTTACCTAGTTTTAGAGAGGCAACAGGATTATGGTACAGCAGTCTAATCCAGCGAGTGAACTCCAAGGGGAATCCCATTTTGTCCAGGACAGCCCACAGATGGAACCATTCCACTGTGTCGAAGGCTTTTTCTATGTCAAGAGATGCCACCACTCTAGACCCGGTGTTGACGTGGGATGCCTGTATGTTGGTGAATAGCCTGCGTAAATTAATATCGGTGGATCTGCATGGCATGAAGCCTGCTTGGTCTGAGTCTATCAGACTATCTGTCAGTTGGTTAAGTCGTACACTAAGAATCTTATTTAAAGTCTTAAGGTTGCAATTAAGCAACGCAATGGAGCGATAGGAGGCACAGTCCATCGGGTCTCTGGGTGGTTTATGAATCGGAATGACATGGGCTCCAGTCATGGAGGGCGGCAGGTGGTTAGTCTCCAAACAAGTATTATACATCTCGCAGAGTCGTGGGACGAATAAGCCTGCATGTGCCTTGCAGAATTCCATAGGGATCCCATCCGGATGAGGTGATTTCCCATTTGGGAAAGAACGAATGCCATTTAATAGCTCTAGGTCTGCTATTGGCTGTATCAGAGAACTAGGCTGACTGTCTGATAACCATCCCAGAGCTATCATGTCTAACAGGGGCTGCAAGTCCGGGGACTGGGCATCTGTCAGCAAGAAAGACGTGTACAGGGTGGTATAGTACGTACGAAATACCTCCAGGACAGCCTCTGGGGATGTTACAAGAGTGTTGGGGTCAGAGCGTATTTCAGCAACTACAGTTTGAGGTCGGGCCGCCTGGGACAGCACAGCCAATAGACGCCCATTTTTATCCCCATTCTCAAAAAACTCTTGTTTACGTTTATATATAAAACAGTTTTAGTGAGATCCGCGAGATGCAATTTGTGTGCGTCTGGCTGTCATGAGAGCGTCAAAATTGTCAGGAGTGGGGGAGGACCCATGCTCCGAAAGACATTTGGCTTCTGTATTCTGGAGCATAACAGTGCGGGCGGTTTCCTCTGCTCCGATAGCCTTCTGGAGGGATATGTAGTCCCCCCTCACATAGGCCTTAAATGCATCCCATATCACAGCGGGCCCAGCAGTGGAGGTGTTATGTTCCCAATATAGCTCAACAGATGATGGGATTGCCTCATGAGCCATCGGGTGGGATATCCAATGTGGAGCCAGACGCCAAAGGGCCCTGTTCCTTCTCTGGTTAGTGCGAAGGGTCAGCCACAAGGGGGAGTGGTCAGATATGCCCCCAGGTAGGTATTCCACCTCTCCGATATCAGACAAAAGGGAGCCGCCGGCAAACAATAAGTCTATGCGGGATGCAGATTTATAAGAGGAGGAGAAGCACGAGTAGGCTTTGGATGTGGGGTGTTTCCATCTCCACACTTCAGTGAGCCCAGCATTCATCGCCCAAGTCCGAGAGGTGGGATCCGGAGGGGCCAGATCTATCCATATCCGGAGCTAACGTGGAGTTGAAATCACCCATAAAACACTTTGGCAGGACCTTGCGAGGAAATGTTATCTAGCAGTGCATACAGTACAGAAGAGTAATAGGGCGGAGGAAGATAAACATTTACCAATATATATCTTTGTGACCACATAGTGAGCACCAAAACAACAAATTTGCCATTAGGATCCGTGTGAACCTCCTCCATGGTGCATGGTAAAGACTTATTAATAAGAACAGACACACCTCGCGAATATGCGGAGTGGGTTGCATGAAACGACCTTGTCCATATTTTGTCCATATCATGGCGCAGGAAGCCTACCTCGGCTGAAAGAGAATCAATTTTGGTTGTGAGGGCCTCATTACATGATGTGATGGCCGCCAGGATGTCCGAGCTAGAGGGAGTCAACTCAGCAGCGCCGCTCGTCTGTGTTCCCACTGACATCTTGCTGCACTCAGCCAGTACAGCCAAAATGGCCGCCTTAGACACCACGACTCCTGCTCTCAGACGAACGGGTCGACCTGCTCTTGTGTTTCATTTATGACCCCGCCGAGGAGGAAATCGGGTAAAGGATGCGTTCGGCAACACCTGACCACAGGTAAGTGAAAGAAATCAGGATAGTCTCAGGATGTTAGATTGATCGGAGCTCCGCGTTCGCACGTCTGCACGGGATCACATGCCGGCCACGCCCCAGGCTCAGTGACCTTTTAATAAATAGTTTAAAAGCAGATGGAATGGAGATTTAAACGGCACAAACCAGCACAAACCAACCATCCCAGTGTCATGTCTTTTTGCTGTTGTAGGGGGGCTGGGTGATGTCGCCATCTTAAAAAAACCAAAACGTTTGCTATTATCTTAAAAATGAAAGCAGCACAAATGTTAATTTTTACAGTACAAAACAGCACAAAAGTGTCACTAACCAACTAGCAAGTTTCATGTCTTTTGGCTGTTGTAGGGGGTCTGGGTGATGTTTGGTGACCTTTTAATAAATAGTTAATAACTCGAAAATGAAAGGAGATAGAATGGAGATTTAAGCACAAACGTGGCACTAACCAGCCAGCCTGGTTACATATCTTGTTGCTGTTTATAGGGGCGCTGGCTGTCATCAGCTTTACTTGGAATGTTTTTTTTTTACCCCCTATTTCCCTATCCTTTTCATATCAAATTCGGCTCCCTTGACCTGAGGAGCCTAAATGTACCCTAGAAGTGGGCAAAGGTCATATATGATATGCATAACCAATGGGTGATACTATTTTTGCAAGAACCTCACTTTAACCCTTTCGCTGCCAAGCCCTCTGGAAGATTTTTCAAATCCGCTGACCAAGCCATTTTTGGAATTTGTTCCTATTGATTTGATTTTCAACTGCTGGGTTGCTAGCGTTTTTTTAAATGACCCCCCCAAACCATATATTTTCTGAAAGCGCAGGCCCGGTAGAATAAAAAGATGGTGATACTAAATTTGTAGGCCCAGCGATAATTGCGCAAATGTTTATTATTGCAACTCAAAGATCACAACGCATGGCAATACGTCACAAAGCTTTGCCATGCGCTGCCACAGTTTAATTGTTTTAAAAGAGAAAAATACATTAAAAAATCATGCACTGGGATGCGTTCTAACAACGCACTGCAGCGCATGTGCATGGCGTACTCAATATCTATGTGATGTGGGGGGGAGGGAGGCGTTGTGCTTTTTTTTTATTAGTTTTTTTTGTACACATATTTTAAATTTATTTATTTTTTTACTGTTGGGAGGGGGCTGCTGTGAAATATCTGGGGTCTAAATAGACCCCTGACATTTCCCTTTTGAAATGGAAAAAGATATATTGAGGAAATAGAGTCCTCAATTTTCTTTTTCTGCAGCCCCAGCACTCAATGAATGGGAAGCACTCAGTACAGAGGCTTCTCATTCATTCACAAACTAATGATAGCAAAAAAATCTCACTATCATTAGTTTATATATGGGGAGGAGCCTCTGTAGTGAGTGCTAGTCCCCATTCATAAATTCTTGAATGAACAGGCTGTGATGTAAATCACAGCCTGTTCATTCATTACTGGGGACACATAGTACTATGTGTCCCCAGTTATTTACAAACATCGGAGTGATCAGACGATCACTCCGGTGTTTGCTGTAAACAGAGGGATCGTTAAATATCACTGATATTTAACGATCCCCCGCTCGGCCACGCTACACAGCCGCTGTCATCCAAAAACTGACAGGATGACAGCGGCTCCGATCAACACCGCTCCTGAATTGCAGCCAGCCACCGCTTGCTCCCCCGCCGGTGATTTTATTACGGATGCCACAGACCCTACAAGCGGGGGACAGCAGCGGGGATCCATGGAGTCTCTCATCCCTCCCTGGGGTGGCTCCAGGGAGGGATGAGAGACTCCAGATGCTGGCGGCAGCGAAAGGGTTAAGAATTCGCAAGTACCTGTAATGTCTGGTATATATTATGGGAAGTGGGTTATGAGCAATAATTCTACAGGAAAATCAAGAGGCGTGGCAAATTGGACCACATTCGTCTCATCCAGTTACAGATATGCAACAGTTTTTGGATGAAATTGGGCAATATGTTTTTCTTAAATACAAAATATATGATAGGCCTTTTACGCTGGTTAATGTGTACCTCTCAAATTCAGGTCAGATGAAGGTGTTGTGTTCTATTTATTTATTTTTAACGTTTTTAGAAGATTTCAGTGAGGGAGTGATTTATCATAGTGGGGATTTCAATTTTGTTATGGATCCGGCTTTAGACTCACTGACTGGGTCTTCTTTGATTTTTCGCGGGCGTGCGCAATTTTAAGGCCTGACATGTTTGGTATCTATTTACCCAACGTGACCCCATCTTTTATATTTTACCAGAAAATTGGGTAATAATAAATGTTTTATCATTTTAATATAGGGGAAACAGTCTTTTTTATTTTTGGTAATTTTTCCTTACTATAATAAAAAATAAAACCCCCAGTGGTGATTAAATCCCACCAAAAGAAAGCTCTGTGTGTCCCCAATAGATGGTATAAAATTAATTTCAGTACAGCGTGGGATGACGGAAGTCAAAGTACTGCAGCGCTCAATAATGAAAAATGGCCTGTACAGAAAATGGTTAAGACTGACTTCCTACATAGGTGTTTTTTTTTTTTTATATATCTTTTTCAACCCTTACCAATTAAGGTATCCCTGGCATTTTTTAAAAAGTCTCAGGTCTCTCTTGCTATGCTATATTTGGGCGGGTTTAACACCTAAGCTAAGTGTAGATGTCCTAACTCGTCCAAAATCTTTAGGGGGAGTGGGTCTTCCTCACATGTACTTATATTATATAGCAACAGTTCTTAGCAAACTATCGGAATGGTTTTCATACTTGGATATGAAACTATGGGTTTCTGTAGAACAAGACATGTCTCCAGTTTCACTTGTGGCTCTCCCATGGATCCAGCCAAAGAATAGACCATCTTCTAAAGTAATGTTGCTATTACCTTGTGTCTTCCTGGAGATATGGGATCAATACCTAATCTAAAGATAGCATAATATGTGGACCCTATGACCCCCAATTTTAGGAAATAAAGACTTTCCACCAGGTAGGAAGGTCACTAACTTCTTGTGCTGGAATCAGAAGAAGCCTTCTCCAATAGTGCAGGGACTTAATGCTGAGGGACTTAAATCCCTGGAAGATTTAATATCTACGACAGGGCACCAGGGTGGTCAATGGCTGGCCTATTTACAGCTAAAGTATTTCTTCTTTATCATCTTTAGGCTATCTTATAAGGTCTTTGACCCCTATGGAGGACTTCTGTTTAAATGCAAGGAAGGGAGGCCACATTATTGCGCAATTGTACAATATACTTATCTCCCACGCATTTCCTACCCGTGCCTATTTTATGGGAGAGGGAGCTAGGACACCGCGTAGAGGTAGACGACTGGGATAAGGCCTTTTTATTATCTTTTAAGGCGAGTGTAGACTCTCGAACATGAGCGAAATTAAAAGAGCCCCCTCTGTACCTGCTAATCGCTGGCAATGTGGTACTATGTTACATGTGTGGTGGGAATGCGGAGGTCTGCAGGACTGTTGGCATATTGTGTTAGACATCTGTATGCAATCTAGTTACAGGGCATAATTTACCGAAGACACCAGAAGTGGCCTTACTTTCAATTATTCCAGGGTCTCCACCACCACTCGAGGGTGGTCCTACGATTTCCTCACCCACAATTTTTTTTCCTTTTTGCTATAAATGGTAGAGAGGTGATCCTTGTAATATTGGTCAGATTTTGCGTATTAAGTTAATTATGAAGTGGTTATATCTGATGGATGGTTTTAAATGTCTGTGAAAAAATAAACCCTTATTAGAAAAAATACAGCAGTACAGCTGCTGTGTTGGCACCCTGTCCTGCAGGCTTATGTTTAGTTTTGAATTAGCTGCTACTGTTCGTGGCTTCGCCTCTACAGCTGTATCATCTATTCACAGTTGTGTTCACATGAGCGGTGAATGAAGAGACTACAATCCCATCTGCCACAGTGGCAGAAGCATTCGTATATCTCAGTGGAGCACTGTTGGACTCAATGGGGTACCTTGGTACAGACCTGGGGCTGGAAGAACAGTCTGTAGGGGTCTTTGAATTACACCCACCATCCACTGATCACATTTGCACTGTTTGGCAGGCTTCGATGCAATAAATTTAATAAATGCACATTTTTTTTGCCACACCGTATAGATTTATTATTTCCAAAATGTAGATAATGCTTTATAAGGTTGCTCTGAGTAAAATAAAACTATTCTTTATTATTAAAACCTGATTTTGCTATAACATGATTGATTTATTGAAGTGAACAAAACTTCAGCTTGTATTCTTTGGAAGGGCAAGTGTTGACATGCTTTAAAGGGCAAACGCTTCTGAAATCATTCAGAATTAACTGCATGTGCATTTGACCTCCTTCTGACATGCACTGCTTTTGTTCTAAAGTTAGGAAAAGCCCATGGACAGCGGCCCTAGCAGTCCTCTCTTCCTGATTTCAAATATTTACCTGTGTGCACATCTGTTTCTGCCGCTTAGCATTTATTAGTTATCTAGTTCTGGATGGAAAATAGCAGAAGCCAGTAATAGAGATCTAAAATATTATATTGGCCCTTGTGGCAGATTGGATGACATCTTTTCTATATTTTGGTTGGCTTGTTCTTGTGTTTTAAACTGAACTCATAGTGAGCTATGGATTAAGGGCTTGGTGTCAATTATAGTTTCTGGAAGATAAAGTCTACATATGGACACACAGGTAAATAGTGCAAGTATTCTGAAATATTTCTTCTTTATTTTTCAGGGTAAAGTAGCACAATACAAATGATCTATATGATCAAACATCATATTTGATAACTTTCTGTTTCACTTTTTGATTATTCTGTGAAACATATTCTTTAAGCTGTTACATGGCTCTTATTTTTTTTTAAATGCATGTATACAGTTGTGTGAAAAAGTGTTGGCCCCCTTCCTGATTTTTCATTGATGATCTGAAACATTAAAGTGTGACAAACGTGCAAAACAATGAAAAATCAGGAAGGGGGCCAACAATATTTAAATTTGTTTGATGATATGAAACATTAAAGTGTGACAAACGTGCAAAACAATGAAAAATCAGGAAGGGGGCCAACAATATTTAAATTTGTTTGATGATATGAAACATTAAAGTGTGACAAACGTGCAAAACAAACACATTTAAATATTAGTCAATGATAACGCAAGTAAACACAACATGCAATTTTTAAAGGAAGGTTTGTATTATTAAGGTAAAACAAAATCCAAACCCACATGGCCCTGTGTGAAAAAGGTTTTGCCCCCGCATTAAAACATAACTTAACTCTGGTTTATCACACCCGAGTTCAATTTCTCTAGCCACACCTGTTCGCAATCAAGAAATCACTTAAATAAGACTTGACTGCAAAGTGAAGTAGACCAAAAGACCCTCAAAAGCTGCACATCATGCCGAGATCCAAAGAAATCCAGGAACAAATGAGAAAGAAAGTAATTGAGATCTATCAGTCTGGAAAAGGTTATAATACCATTTCTAAAGCTTTGGGACTCCAGCGAACCACAGTGAGAGCCATTATCCACAAATGGCGAAAACGTGGAACAGTAGTGAACCTTCCCAGGAGTGGGCGACCAACCAAAATTACCCCAAGAGCGCAGCGACGACTCATCCAAGAGGTCACAAAAGGCCCCACAACAACATCCAAAGAACTGCAGGCCTCACTTGCCTCAGTTCAGGTCAGTGTTCATGACTCCGCCATAAGAAAGAGACTGGGCAAAAATGGCCTGCATGGCAGAGTTCCATGACGAAAACCGCTGCTGAGCAAAAAGAACATAATAGCTCGTCTCCGTTATGCCAGAAAACATCTTGATAATCCCAAAGACTTTTGGGAAAATACTCCTGTGAACTGACGAGACAAAAGTTGAACTTTTTGGAAGGTGTGTGTCCCATTACATCTGGCATAAGAGTAACACCGCATTTCAAAAAAAGAACATCATACCAACAGTAAGATATGGTGGTGGTAGTGTGATGGTCTGGGGCTGTTTTGCTGCTTCAGGACCTGGAAGACTTGCTGTTATAAATGGAACCATGAATTCTGCTGTCTACCAAAAAATCCTGAAGGATAATGTGCGGCCATCTGTCCGTGACCTCAAGCTGAAGCGAACTTGGGTTCTGCATCAGGACAATGATCCAAAACACACCAGAGAGTCCACCTCCTGAATGGCTGAAGAAAAACAAAATGAAGACTTTGGAGTGGCCTAGTCCAAGTCCTGACCTGAATCCTATTGAGATGCTGTGGCATTACCTTAAAAAGGCGGTTCATGCTCGAAAACTTTCCAATGTGGCTGAATTACAACAATTCTGCAAAGATGAGTGGACCAAAATTCCTGAAAACACTTTTTCACACAGGGCCATGTGCGTTTGGATTTTGTTTTCCCTTAATAATAAAAACCTTCCTTTTAAAAACTGCATGTTGTGTTATCTTTGACTTTTATATTTAAATTTGTTTGATGATCTGAAACATTAAAGTGTGACAAACGTGCAAAACAATGAAAAATCAGGAAGGGGCCAACACTTTTTCACACAACTGTATGTGCAAATAACAGTTTTGTAGAAGCAGTCTTCTATCCTTTACATTTTAAAGTATCTACGGAGTAGTTTATCTACAGGTTGCCTCTTCTCCTCTCTTGGCATGTCTTGTAAGTTTTTTTTTTTTAATGGAAGAATCAACTCTGCTGACAAAAATGTCTTTGTTGCTTACCTCCATTGTTAGTACATAATTAACTGAATAGGAGCTGTTTTTATTTGGTAAGTTCTGATATAACCAATTTCCATATATAACAACATTGTTAAAAGTCTAAAAATAAAAAAAAGAGTACTGTTGTATCTGTCTGTCATGCTAAAGCATATGTTGATAGTTCTAGTGCATGGAGTTATCTAGGTACGGCAAATAATTGATGCAAAAAAGATTAATAACCCAAAATATTACTCTTTCTCCAGAATATGATCCATATAGCCCTGAACTTCCACCTGTACCAGTCTGTTCGGATGATGACTTCTCTGGGGCTGTTCTTGAGACTTGCCATGATACACTTGAACTTGATAGAGTTAATAAAGCCATTGAAGAGGTCAAGAATGAGGTGGAGAGAGAGCAGAGAAAGTATGAAGAACTGCTGGAGATACAGAAGGAGTACATCCCTAGTCTAAAAAGATCTGCAAAGTCTGTCAGTAGTTCCCATTTAGAATACAGTCCAGTTGGTTCAGGAAGCAGTGCTTTATGTTACAATCCCACGGCGCTGTCTCATTCAGTTAAACCATGCAAATACACACTTGATGATTGTGAAAATGAAATGGATAAAAGCAGGTGCATGGAGTATATTCCAACCGCAATTTCAAAACGCATTGCCAAAAAGTATGTTATTGATAACTCAAAGCCCTCCACAGATATGGAGTACGATCCCATGTCCAACTATTCCGCTAGACTCTTAAACAAGGCTATACATCGAAAAGTAACTAAAAGCACTAGAGATGCACAGGATAAAGGCTGTGCTCCTCATGCCAAAAAGGTACGTAGGCAGTCATCTGATCTGTCAGTAGAAGCTACATTTTCTGACTCTGAAGATGATTCTGGTTCTCCTTTGGCTGCTAAAAAAACCTTGTTGACTGGAGTGGAAGATAAATCTGCTCAGGCAGTAAATACGTTTTCGTTACACTACAACATGGATGGTGTTAAACAACTCAAAAAGTGCAAGCACAAAGACCATGCTAAAAAAGTCAGCCATGCAAATTACAAAAGTGAGAAGAAAGAAATTGTTTCTCAGCCACCATCGGGTACAGCCTCAGACAAGAGTAAAGCCTTCAGTAAGGGGCAAAAGAAAGAAAAAACTTATTTGGCAAAAAAGTCTGAAATGTCACATGTAAAGAACAGAAAATTGGAAAGTGATAAGAAAGCAAAAAAAGATGACATACTATCTGAAAAGAATGCCCGATTGAATACAGACGTTTCTGTTAAAAACAACGAAAAAAATCAGAGTAAAGCAAAAAAGGGAAAAGTTAATTTGCTTAAAGATTCAAGACATGGAATAGAAGATAATAGTGGAAAGCAGAAAGTCAAAGAGGTAAAATCTGAAGCATTTGGAAAATCCAAAGAACCTGCTCAGAGAATGTTGAAAACTAGAACAAAGCAGAGAACGCTGAGCCATGTGGATTTATTTGGTGATGAAAGCAGTGAAGAGGAAGAAATAAAAATGAGTATAAACAGTAGTTCAGGTTGTGAAAAAGTTGCAAATAGTACAGAAAGGATCATAAGCACATCCCGTAGAAGTTCTACATCTTCTCATGGCTCTTCAGATATAGACTATTCCATTCTTGAAAAAAATTTGGACTCCGACCCTGACCCAATGGAGGAATGTCTGAGAATTTTTAATGAGTCTCAGGATATTAAGACTGAAGATAAAGGAAGGAAAGGAAAGCAGGTAATGTATAATATTGTGAGCTGCCATGTACACTGCTGTTTTATAGAGTGACTTATTTAAGCAGCTCTGAGCTTTGTCTAATTGAACACGTTTGCCTATTCTCCTCTGACCTCTGTCACTAAATTGCTAGGAAGATAGACGACTCTTCTCTATTGAGAAAAGTTTTACGTTTTTTACTAGCCATTGTTTTCTTTGTTTTAAGATTTGTATTTTTCTTCAATCAAGACTTCATCTGCAAGCTGCTAGAGCTGGTTTCTTGATGAAGCTACCAAAATTTTCATTTGCTCAGCTACAGCTTGTGGGCTGTACCAGGACCCCACTGGACTGACCGATTGCAGAGTCTGTCTGGATTGTGACCTTTTAGGCAATGGGCTCTGTGGTACTTTCCAGACCTCCGTGTACAGTTACTTAGTCATCGAGCACTTTCCAGGTCCAGAACCACGGCACGGCCCCTGGCGTGACCTAATTTTATGAAGACCCAATTCAGCATCAGGTATCACTTGCCTCTGCTCCTTGTCACAGGAGAAACTCAGTTTTACCTTGGTTGGTCCCTTTAAAATATTTGGCATGTAAGAAACGTTTACTGCGCATGCACATTGAGGGATATCTCTTGGAGGCTGTCTTGGACATCCTCATCAAGGATGTGGGGGTTCATCTACCCCAGCAGTAGAAGCCTAGGCCTCAAGCTTTTCGGTGAGTACAAACAAATCTATTCGAAACAAGTATGCAAGGTCGAGATCCAGTGGTGAATCTGCAAGTATCTATATAGCTACATTTCGGGGATTTTTTTTAGTGTTCTCTTAAGTGACTACCGAGTGTGTATATAGTGGAAAAGTGTAAGATCATACACCCTACAGTACCCATTCACCACCCACCACCGAAACGTGGGTGGTGAATGGGTACTGTATGGGTCAAGGTATCCCGGTAGAAACATCAGTTGGGATGTAAGTGGTCGAAGTGGCAAATAAGGTAACAAGAATCCAGCTGAGTATTTGAGAATTCGAGACCTTCAGAGCATGTTTCATAAGTGAGCTCAAAGTGTGTGGCCTATCTTAGGGGCTAGCCATGGCAGAGCAGGGAGTGGGACCAGTGAACTTGCTGGTATTTCCAACAAGGCCCACAGAGGACTATCATTCTGTTGATGGATAACGATAAGGGGTAAAAGCTGAGCCGCATGATGGTAAAGCATTAGGTTCGGTAGTCCTATTTCCCCCCCATCCGTCTTGTGTTTATAAAGAGTGGTGTGAGCCACCCTAGCCTTAAGAAGGTGCCACATGAACACTACAATACTCCTTTGCAAGGACCTTAACACAAAAGAGGAAATGACAGTGGGCAGCGACCTAAAATAATATAACAAGTATATATTATTAAGTCATCTTGATTGCCGACACTCTGAAAACTCTACTGAGTAATTGGGTATCTGATAAATTGTCGTGGTTTGGCAAAGTGTGGAATAGTGGGATATGGTCAAGATCACTTGTAAGCAGCCTAATTCTTACTCCCACTCTCCCCGAACAAGGCCTCTCTCTCCAGGCCGCTGCCTCTCCGCCCTCCGCCTGTGTCACTGTCCTCCGCCTCTGTCCCCAGCTGCTGCATCTCTCCCCGCCCACCATCTGTCACCGCCCTCTGCTGCCTCTCTCACTGCCTGCTGGCTCCCTCCCCGCTTTCCTGGGGGACCTAGGACCATGGCAAATTAGATCAGGTTGGAGAGCAGGGTGCAGAGCGGCGCACTTGCAGCCTTCCTGTCACAGGAGAACAAGCATAGCACTGTGCTATAACTCCTGTATTGGAGGTGACCGGTTCGATAAAGAGAACCTGTCACCTCAAAATGCTATCACACGGGCTTGTTAGCTTCTGTGTGATGGCAATAAAGTTAAGTGAATACTGTAAAAAGTTAAGTGAAATAGTAAAAAACAAAAACAAAAGTAAAATAAATTTATATTTTAAAAATGTAAAAAATCCTGACCTGGGTTGAATTAATGTGCTCTATTAATGGACATAGTTCCTAGGTTTCTTTACCTATTCCAGGCATTGCACATTGCCCTTCCCACGCTCTATCTGAAACAGGTCCAGCGGGCTTGTACAAAATTTGTGTGGGGTTCCTCCCGCCCCCGGCTCAGCTATAGGTCGCTTGCCCTGCCAAACGTAGGGGAGGAGGGGCGTGGGTGCACCAGACATTTTTTTTTTATATATATTTTTTTTTTTCTACCCCCCCCCAACGGTACTCATAGTGGACTGGTTCCACCAAGCCAATGATAAACACTGGGTCTGCTTGGAGGAGACACGATTGCTGCTCGTGACCTGCTGGCTTTGCTCTGAGTACCCCCTGCGTCCAAACCGGTGCCCTCCTCCCTCCCTTTTTTGACCACTCACACCTTGAAACTATGGGATCGTTATGTGTCCTTATCATGGCATTTCTTATGTGGGCCCGATGACACCTCTTTTTGGCAACCCAGCTTTCCCCCCTGCACTGTCTGGACCCTCCATTGGGAAGTGGACTAGAGACTCTCATTGTCGTGTGGTCTGCGCTATGGAGCGTAATGCTGGAGGTAAATACGTCCACACTTGGTCCGCCTGGATCACTTTCCGAGCTTCTGATGGCTTCATGGAAGCCCTCTCTCCCTAACCTGCCAGCCTGTTGGGTCTGTTGGGACTCCTGGCAAGGGGTGGGAAGTGGTTTGCTCTTTGGTCTTTCTTTTCCTCCCTTTTTTTTTCTTCTTACTATGCTTCTCTTCCTTTTGGGGGTTCTACCCTGGCTATCTTGCCCTTTCTGTCAATGTCCCTACTATATGTAGTACTCTGTACCCTCTCCCTTACCTCCATGGTCCACAAGATTAGGGTGAATCCACTTTTAGTTAGTTTTCTAATCATGTCCCTGACACTCTCAGGCTGTGAGGCTCACGAGCTTTGGCACATACAATGGCTTGGTCTGAATGCCACTCACTGACTACGCAACATAATGTGATGTATGCATTGTTATTTACCCAGACTTTATCCTAGCTGCAGAATGATGTTTTTATTGATGTTATTGTACCCGGATCCTACTAAGGACACCCATTTCTTTTTGTTATGTATTAAAAAAACGTTCTAATAAAATCAGATTGATCTAAAAATGTTTAAAAAAAAAAAAGAATTAAAAATAAAAGTTTTCCAAGTTCAAAAAAAATAAAGTACATAAAAATTAAAACCAACCCCGCTGCCCACACCATCTGTATGCAAATAAACACATGCATAAGGCTAGGGCTGTAGATAACTATTATTTTCATAATCGACTAGTTAGCCGATTTTATTAAGTTCGATTAATCAGTTAATCGGATAAAAATAAAAAGGCTCCATTGATGAACTACTAGTTTGTATTGAGATTGTAGTCCATCACAGGAGCAAGCTTGGAGCGGTGGAAGTATAAAAAAGTGTGATGTGTAATATAGTACATTATACAGCGGTGCAATGCTGAATACCAGCAGCTATAGAGGAATACAACAAATCGCAGCAATAGTACATTATACTATAATGTTCTATTGCTGGGATTTGTAGTCCTCTGTAGCTGGTGTTATTCTGCGTGGCGCTGTAGAATTTATTATTGCTTGGGTTTGTAATTCCTCTGTAGCTGCTGGTATTCTGCAGTGTGCTGTATAATTATTATATGGCGCAACGCAGAATACCAGCAGCTAAAGGGAACTACAAATCCCAGCAATAGTACCATATAGTATAATGTACTATTGCTGGGATTTGTAGTCCTCTGTAGCTGCTGGTTTTCTGCATTGCACTGTATAATGTACTATTGCCGAGATCTGATGTATTCCTCTATAGTTGGTGTTATTGGAGAGGACGGGTATGATGCAGGAATAGAGAGGACGGGTATGATGGTGGAATGGGGTGCAGAGGACGGGTATGATGATGGAATGGAGAGGATGGTGTAATGGAGTGCAGGGAAGGAGAGGAGAGGACGGGTATGATGGTGGAATGGAGTGCAGGGATGGAGAGGATGGGTATGATGGTGAAATGTAGTGCAGGATGGAGAGGACGGTTAAGATGGTGGAATGGAGTGCCGGGATGGAGAGAGGGGTATGATGGTGGAATAGAGTGCAGAGGACGGGTATGATGATGGAATAGAGAGGACGGGTATGATGGAATGGGGTGCAGTGAACGGTTATGATGATGGAATGGAGTGCAGGGATGGAGAGGATGGGTATGATGGTGGAATGAGGGGCAGACATTGGGTAAGATGGTGGAATGGAGTGCAGGGATGGAGAGGACGGGTATGATGGTAGAATGGGGTGCAGAGGACGGGTATGATGGAATGGAGGGCAGGGATGGAGAGGACGGGTATGATGGTGGAATGGGGTGCAGGGATGGGGAGGAAGGGTATGATGGTGGGATGGGGTGCAGAGGATGGGTATGATGGTGGGGTGCAGGGATGGGGTGCAGAGGATGGGTATGATGGTGGGGTGCAGGGATGGAGAGGATGGGTATGATGGTGGATTGGGGTGCACGGTGTAGGGTCCCAGGCTCTGGGGCACGTACTGTCTGAACATTCCCTCCATGTCTTCTGCTGAACGGTTCAGCCTGGATGCCAGCTCGGCCCCAGCCATAGTCTCTGTCCCCCGTCGCGCTCTCGTATCTCCGGCAACCCGTCATGTTATCGCACTGGCCCGGCTATACGTAAGGAGCGCCGGGATTGGAGGCTGAACCGCGGTGTGCGCGTCCGGTGAGCGTGGCGTGCGCGGCTTGTGTGTGGAGCCGCGAACAGGCAATGTAATAGCCGACTAATCGACGATCGAAAACGTTGACAACGTTTTCTATCGTCGATTTTAATCTACTAAATCGAATTGTTGTTGCAGCTCTACATAAGGCATAGTGTGTGTGTGTGTGTGCGCGCGCGCGCGCGCTAACCGTGACCGCGCGGATGGCCAGGCGGTCATGGAATCGCACACCACCACCGATCGGCAGATTTGGTTCTATCCTTAACTGGATGAAGAACCGAATTCGTATCTCCAGCCAATATTAGTATGCCCTTAGCATGATGGGTGATAACTTTAAACAAATGCGATTAAAAATCTAAGTTAATGTGAGTTGGGGAAATAATAAGAGACAATCAACATCGTATAAAGAACCCTGCAAAAGTACATAGTGTTCCGTGGGGTCCATAATTTGTTTAGAGCACACAAAGGGCACATTCTTCCTCGGAGCAATTAGCACTACTCTTCTTTTTTTTCCCTCTGTAAAATTGGTACAATAAAATGGAGATGGTATTTATGTAGATATTTTTGGCAAGAGGAAGATGAAAATCTAGTTTCCTGTAGGAAAACAATATCAGCATGACATGAGGAATCGTACGAAAAGGTCTTGTTGGGCTTATGGGGCGAGTTGAAGCCCTGGACATTATGAGAAGCTATAGTAAATTTATCCACAGAAAATGAGTGTACAAATCGGAAACCTACGGAGGTATGGGTGGAGGAATGCCTAGAAATGTTCCCCTCATCGGAAACCAGCAGTTAGTTTGACTCGGAAGTAGAAGGGAAAAGAACCAAAGAAAAAAGGCTAACAGCAACTGAAGAAAAATGCAGAAGAAATTAAACATGACAACTTGCAAAACTCTGAACTGTCCAAGAGGACAAGTGTTGCGGATAGTGAGGTGGGGGTAAGCCAACTCAGCACCAGCCAAGTAGAGGGAGGCCGTTTTCCACCCAGCCCCCTAAAGAGCAAAGTACTACAAAAACAATATATTTCAGTACATTAACATAAGATCAAATGGGCTCAACCACTTGGTCTCAACACCCACCGCAAACAAATGCAGAACAGAAGTTCTTAAGTAAACAGCCTTCATATTACAGCCAACACCATAGGAATTCATTTGGATATTGAGGAACACCCTGAGAAATGCCTCAGTCATTCTTTACCACCATGACTGAGAAAGGTTTTCATGGTGGTAAAGAATGCGACCGAAAGGTGACTCTTCCAGAACAGAAATCTATTGAAAAAGGGCATTAGAATGTCTGTCTTATACAGGCTATAATGAGACGTAAAAAAAACAACCTAAAGCAATATATACCAAGGTAGGTTTGATCAAAAAGTGTAACATCAGCAGCCATAGGCACTGAAGGGATTAGAAGGAGCAGGGTAGTAAAAAAATGGGAAGGAGAGGAAGGGGAAATGGAACAAGGGGCTGGGGGGGATAAATAGGTCAGAATGAATATATACACTCAGGAACTTAGCAATGTCATGTCCATCAAAATATTCTTGTGTGGTCCATAGCGATATTCAAGCCAGATCTAGGAGTAACGGAGCTTCCTGGAATCGCCTAGGTCGAGATGCACGCGGACGCTGTCTTTTTTTTCCCCCCCCATATGGTGTTCAGTCTTACAGAACATGGACTTGAGGAGGATTGAGATGAATCCTTCTGTGATGGAGACAGTAAATCCAAGTCTATCAAGAGAGTTCGCATCTTCACCCTGTCAGGTGAAGATGATGCGGTAAACACCTTAGTAGTTAAACAAAAGTTTAAATGGGAAGCCCAAATGTAGTTAAACAAAAGTTTAAATGGGAAGCCCAAATGATGGACAATATCATGAGAGCACAGACTGTCCAGATATTGTTTCAAGGCCCTGCACCTCTGGATGGTGGTAGGGGAAAGGTCCACGAAGATCTGACGAGGATGACTTTGGAATTGTAGTTCCTTGAGCCTTCTGGCAACAGTAATAATTGCCTCCTTAGTTCTGTAATACGTGAACTTGATGATTGTCACGCGGCGGACCCTCCGGTCATTTTGGCACCAAGGCTCTGTGAATAAGGTCAGATTCCAGCCGATCAATTGGTATGGATGGAACAAGTTCCTGGAAGAGTGCTCTAATAGTAGATGTTACATAGTATTTGAGGTTGAATAAAGACTAGGGCTGCAACAACTAATCGACATAATCGATTATAATCGATTATTGAAAAAGTTGTCAAAGTTGCTTCTGATTGGTTGGCCCTGTTCACGGCTCCACACACGCTGCGCGTCACACCTCCTCCCCACCTCACGCTCGCCGCTGCCAGACCTGCCCGCATCCACGCTAAATTTAATCAAACTTAATAATCGGCTAACTAATCGATCAGTGTCAGTACTGGGCATTTTCACGAGTCCTTGAAGTTTTAAAATAAATTTGGATGCTTGAGGTCACGCGCTTGCTGGGGACCTCGCAATATCTGTCTTTGGCAGTGCCGATATGGCCGCACATCTCCTCCTCCCCCTTCCTGAGACCAGCACAGCCCTGGAAAGCCCCACACTCGCCTGGCAGTACAGCCCTGGAGAGCCAAGTACTGTACTTGGGGCTTTGAAAAGTATCTATACTTCTACTTGTTCCAAGTCTAGACTAGAGAAAAAAAAAGTTAGGAGCCAGCTGTCATTTTTAAAAGGAACATCCGGGGCTCCTGGGATTAGTGCATCATTTTTTATTAAATATTTTAATTTTTTACATTGCTTTTAGAGGCTATGAGGGAAATATTGGGGGTCTAAAGAGACCCCTGATGTTTCCCTTTTAAAATAGAAAAAGATTTAGGACACAAAGTCCTCTATCTCTTTTTCTGTATCCCCTGTTATCAATGAACAGGAATGAGTGTTCCTGTTCATTGATAACATGAGGACATGGTATGTTTACTACACCTACAACTATGGATGAACATGAATGAATGTACAACTATGAATGAACATGCAGATCACTCCCATTCATTCATAATTGAAGATATAGTTAACATACCCTATCCTCAATTATCTACAAACACTCAGCGATCACTGACCGCTGAGTGTTTGTGCTCGCTCTCCTCTGACACGCTGTCACAGGAGGCTGATCAAGCGGAGCAGGGAGGTGTGCCCAGCCTTCTGTGACAGCGCGGGCTGTCTCCGCCCACACACCGCTCTGCCGGACTGCGATAGGCGGCTAAGCGGTGTGGGAGGAGAGCTCAGCCTCCTGTGACAGGGCTGGCTGTCTCCGCCCACACACCGCTCTGTCTAGAGACGCTCGATCGCTTGTATTAGCAGCTGTCACTGCCGTTGCCGGTCCCGAGATCCCCTGTGCCCGACGCGGCCGGGACCGGCACGGCTATGTGACAGGAGATCAAAGGGAGTTCAGTACACGAGCTCCCTTTGATCTCCTCAGTCCCCGAATGCAGGAAGTGATGTATTTTACATCACTTCCTGCATTCAGTGTCACTCTCCAGCTACAGAAGCGGATGAAGCAGATCTCTGCTTCATCAGCTTCTCTGGGGGTCCCTAGGTGACATTAGGGGTCTTGGAGACCCCTGATGTCTCCATTAAGAGGACCTGTCACATAAGAATTATTAAATAAAAATTAAAAAAGAAAACATTTTTTTAAAGTTTGCGATTTTGCGGGCGCACGCAATTTTAAGACTTGATATTTTTGGTGTCCATTTACCCGACGTGACCCCGACTTTTATGTTTTACTAAAAATATGGGTAAGAATAAATGTTTTATAACATAACGTAGGGAAACTTTTTTTTACATTTATGATACTTTTTTCATTATATAGTAAGAAAAAAATCACACACGCACCCCCCTCCCCCCGTGGTGATTATATACCTACAAAAGAAAGCTCTATCTGTCCCCAAAAAATGAATACATTTTTCACAGTTCACGGGTCTACCTTTTTTAATCAGTTTTCTGATTGATTGATTTTGTCATATACTAGCCACTTTAGAGAATATGGTGATCGCTCACCTCACTGTTGGTCTTTGGTGCTGGTACAACGGCTAGATGTCGGCCGCTCTAACATTATTGAGGTCTGTTGTGGTGCTAGCCAACGTGCTGGTGCATCTAGCAAGGTTGTTTTTTTGTTATTTTTGTATGGCTATTTTGAGTGTCCCTATTGAAATGCTCTTATTGAAATGAATATTCAGCGGCTAATGAATCTCGCTACACCGCTTATCCTTGATAGCTGGCATATTACAATAACGGGGGTAGTGTTCTTTCCCTTCTGAGTAAGTCAACACCCCATCTGCTATGATTGGCCAGTCAGGTGGTATCTTAGCAACAGAATGCTATTCAAGGATTGGCTGCATTTAAATCCTATAGGAGGTCTATGATTGACCACAGAGTATAAATTAGCAGTCAGCTGAGCTACCCAGCTCTGAGGAAGGGGCCTGCCCCCGAACACGCGTTCAGCAGTGGTAGCGTGACTCTGCGGGTCAAGCAAAGTTTCTGGCTTGTCCTTGAAATAGCTCCAATTCATTTCCACAGCAGAATAATCACTAAGGATTATCAGTCCATTGACGTTTTTAACCCTTGCTTCCTTTGTGAGTATAATTTTATGTACACCCAATTATACATGATTGCTGGTTGCCATACTCCATTGCATAATCATGGATTTATGAGATTTGTAGTCCTCTATTGCTGGTTGCCATTCTCCATTGTGAATAATCATGGATTGGGTTACAGTTCTTCATAATGATGATAAAGAAAGTGCCCTAAAATCATTAATCTGTATTATTTTAGAAAAGATGTCACATGTCCCTTTAAGAAAAAGTATCAATAATTGGTATCGGGATGTACCTGAGGGAAAGTACTTGTAATTAATCTTGAACAAATGTTATTAGTGCATCCCTAATCACAAGTCTAAAT